>NW_009636317.1:12826-16662 GCF_000690535.1 Cariama cristata | reverse complement strand
TTCCCCATCCCTCCCCATGGCTGGCGGCAGTGCCAGCGGGGCAGGCCCCTTTGCAAAGGGCTTTGGCGGGCTCCTACCCCTGTTTGCAGTGGGTGTGTGACACCGGGGGGGTCACGCTCGCGTGCGAGGGGAGGCTCTCCTCCCGAAAGCGGCTTGAGTGAATCCATATATTTAAAAAAGGTCCTTGCTTGGAAGTTAATTGCAGATTAAGTGTGCATGACACGGTGGTAAAAGAGGCTTTCTGTGTTACTGGAAGGCTGTTACAGCGTCGAGGGTGCAAACCGACAGCGCGAGTCGCGTTGGCGAGGGGCTACGCTGCACGCAACTGGCTTCATCGCAAGCATAGAGCAAGCCGCAGGTTAGCAAGGAAAGCAGGTACCATGTCCTATGTATGCGTTTATTAGACTGAAAACCACGGCAGGGTGCTGCTCTTACAGGGTGTGATACTGAGGCTGCTCCTGGAGCCCTCCCCCAGCTCAGGACCCTCTGACCCGCAGCCCCGCTGTCGGGGTGGGCTGGGAGAGCCCTAATGGGGTTCATGTGATGCAAGGGCAGCAGGTTTGCTCTTTCCAGAGCACTTAGCACCTCGGCTTGTTTTCCCCGGTGCTGAGCTTCGCTTAGCAAAAGGCCCTAACGACAAATACGGCTAATTATATCCTCAACGAATAAGTGCCACTTTTCGGTTTAAAATGTTTTGCTTTCTCGTTCTGGTGTCCTTGGTGTAAGTGTTTGTGCCGCAGCTTTACATCAATCAAGACCTGAGCAAACTGCAGCAGCCGACACCAATTAAGCACATCAGGGTCTCGCAGCTGATGCCCCCCCCGCGGGCTGAGGGGGGCTGTCACTGGTGTGCAGCTCTCGCAGGCGGCATCTTGCTTCTCCCTGATTGTTTGTGTACACAAATTAAGCGGGAGCATCTCGCGGCGCTTTGATGGGATGTGCTACATGATGTGGAACAGAACAGGAGGGATCACACGGAGGTCTTCTCGAGGGGGGAGCGTGGGGACAGGGCTGGCGGCTGCTCTGGAGGCGAGTCTGGAGTAAAATGGTCCAACTGGGGGAAGGGGAGGGCAGAGGGAAGAGAAAGAGAAGAGTTGCAATGGAAAGATGTTCAGGTTCTTTCTGCTATTTTGGGGATGGAAAGAGCAGCCCTTGGTTCTGCATGTG
The DNA here is from genome assembly GCF_000690535.1 of Cariama cristata. NCBI lineage: Eukaryota > Metazoa > Chordata > Aves > Cariamiformes > Cariamidae > Cariama > Cariama cristata. Next base: position 15,495 of record NW_009636317.1, on the reverse strand, counting down.
AAGGGATCAATCCACTGCAATGGGGGTTTTTTTGTAGAAAAGCAGCACCAGAGACCTCAGCACCAGGCAGGGCCGCACTGGGAAGTGGTGTGTGTCCTGGCACAGACCTCACTGCTTCTGAGGGGTTGTGATTCACAGAGCAGCCCTGTGAAGGGACGTCGACTTGCCCATGGTCACCCCACAAGGACAGGGACCCCTGTGTCCTGTCCCACTGTCATGCCCAGCAGAACATCTCCCTTCCCGGGTACCAGGGAGACATAACAGCCCACCTATGAAAAACCAACTCAAACTTAAACCACAGCTAATTAACTAAGAGGACCAGTGCAGTGAAACCTCTCCAGTCCCAGAGATGGGATCTGGGGAGCAAGTGCTGCTGCTGCTGCCTGAGATGCCATCCCAGGGACAGCAGTGTCGTCCCTGAGCATGGCTCACTGGGGACCGAGGTTTTTCCCTAGATCCTGTGCTCCAGGGCATTGCAGCAGCCTCCAGCCCAAAGCTAACGGAGACGACAGCCCTGCAGCCGCCCAGCAGGCCCTAATTGCCCCCAGGTCATGGGCACCCTCCCCTCTGCGTGCTGGCTCTCCTGTGTGCTGGAGGGCTTTGAGCAGCTGCTCTGGAGAGAGAGCCCCTTCATCCTCTGTTCCCCTGACCCACAGGCTGCAAGTGCCTGGGGTTACAGTTAACTCCTCTGTCCCCACAGCTCTGCTGGGGACAACCGAGTGCTTCAGGGCAGAGCTGAGCCAGGGAGGAATGGGATGGATGTTTGGATGGATCCCGCTTTACTTGGTCTTTCCCTTGAAGCCCTGGCACACAGCATTCGCCTCAGCTGCCTTCTCCTCCTGGGAGGGGAAGCAGAAGGAAGGGCAAATTTTGCTTCTCTCATTAGGTGTGTGCCTACGGGATGTTTGCAGGGACAGCTCTAGCCAACCTCTGAGTGCATGGCTCGGTCTATCACGCGCTCCCTCTGCGCTCGCCTGCCGTCCCCCGGACTCAGCTTCCCATGCTGCAGATGTGCTGTGTTCAGTGGCTGTGATTGACGTCTGGGAAAGAAAAGCCTTTTTGCCTGGTGCCACTTGTTGAAAGAAAATGAGCTGCAGGTGTGTTTAGTTCTTCACTACACTAGGTACCAAGCCAGCTCTAGCCCTCAGTAGGGCTTTACAACCCCTGCGTGACCCAGCTACCCCAGGAATGTCCTTAGCTGCATTTTTCTGCTAAAACAGAGGCTGAACACAGGTTACGCACACACACAGCTCAGGCCATGAGACGTAGGACCTGTCTATTTTTAACCTCACTCAACACATTTGCAGTGGGGTCACTTCTTGCCCTGCTCTGTCACAAGAAATCGCTACTGAAGCCCCAGCACACCGATGTGCCCAGGCAGAAACCAGGGTAGGGCTCACACTGCCTCGGAGCAGATTGCTCCTCTGGGTCAGGCACCAGGGCCTCTTACCACACTGCTTTCTTTGTCTTTTGATATTACAGCTATTCTACAACCTTTCTGCAGCAAAATGTGGTGCCTTGCAGGTTGGCACGGGCTGAGGCTCCTGGCTGCTCTCCCTTGCCCTGAATCCTGCACAGAGCCACAGAGAGAAGCTATCGAAAACACTCTTGTCCTGCCAGAGTCCGTGCATGGCCAAAGCTTGTTAACCTCAACGTCCAAGCGAGGCAGCTATTTGTAACCCCAGCTAAGCAGCCCCGTGCAACAAGATTTCAGGTGAGTGTTGCAAAAAAAATCCCCAAACTCGCAATGCCTCAAAGAAGGGTTTTGCAGGTGAGGGGCAGAAGGGCTGGGGAGTGCTGCTCTCCATCCCACCAGCATCCCTGCCCACTGCCACTGAGCCCCCAGCCCTGTGCGGCAGCTGGTAGAGCCGGGAACCGGTGAGAGGGGGGCTGTATAGCACAGCCAGGCATTGGGCATGTGGCTTGTGCTGCTGGGTGAGCTCCTCCAACGGCTCCACTCATTGCTGGAGCCCAGTTCTACAGGGGCACCTGGAGGTCAGCCCTTCAAGAGGGTCCCTGCACCTCCAGCATCTCGGTCTGCAGCTTCTGCACCTCCAGCATCTCCGTTTCTGCATCTTCTGCAGCGCCAGCTTCTCAGTCTGCACCTGCAGCGTCTCAGTTTCTGCAACTTCTGCAGCTCCAACATCTCAGTCTCTGCATCTGTTGCAGCCCGAGCATCTAGGTCAGCATCTCTGCACCAATGGGTGCTGTACCCCACAGGTCTTGGGCTGGGGCTGATTGGGAGTGGGGATCCTGAAGACCACGGGGATTACTGGTCTGTCCAAGGAAGCCGGTGGTGGGGCACAGGGGAGCCTCTCCCCACAGTGCTGCGCCGCCCTGGGCTGGGGGAGACTGCTGGGACCCCCCAGACATAAGGAGCCATTTTCAGTCCATACCATAGATCAAAGCATGCAGGGCACACTGTGCAGGAGGGGGCTGGCAGGCAGCTCATCCCAGCTTCCTAATTTTACACTGCAAAGGTTTTCTTCTGCTTTTAACATAATACCGCAAACTAAAAAGCCTGGTGCTCCTGATTCTAGCATAACCCTGCTCTGAAACAAACAAAAAAAACCCCCTCTTTGCAAGTTGTGAAGCTCCTGCGGGACTGGCTAATTAGCAAGACGTTGGGTCCTCGAGGCAGGACCCAGTGCACCAGCCGGGGGGTGAGC
>NW_009636317.1:9025-12768 GCF_000690535.1 Cariama cristata | reverse complement strand
TGCCCCCACCTGGCCATGGCGAGGTGGCCCAGATGATGGGTACGGCCAAGTTGCTGCATCCATCGTGCCCATCCCTGCTGCAGGCAGAGTGCCGCCACGTTGGGTCAGCTGCCAAAAGTGAACTTTGTTTGCATTTTGTTCAGTCTAAGCAGGAGCCCCATTTTCCCCAGGAAAGGGCTCTGCCCTGAGCTGGTCTCTGTGTCCCCAAGTTGCTGGATGAGGAGCAGCCGCACACCTTCGCAGAGCATCACGGTGGCAGCACGAGGTACGTGGGTGCAAGCCGGAGAGTGGTGAGGGCAAACTGACCCACCTGGCCGGCAGCAGCGGGTCCTGCCCAAGCCTGCCTGCCCTCCTCGCTGCCTGCCCCGGCCTCATCCTGCACCAAGCTCCAGGAGGAGGATTTTGCCTTCCTGGAGGTTGCTGTCATTGTGCCAGTGCCCACGGGGGATGTGGCAGAGGGGTACTCCAGTGAGGGATGCCCACGGGGAGGCTGGGCTTTCCCTGCCAGCACCTTCTCCTCCTCTGCCTGGGTCGGGAAAGAGCTGGGATCACTGGGTGTGATCCTGCGTCAGCCTGCCTGTCTGGGCCGGGCAGGGGCACACCGTACTGTAGGGCTGGGCTTCTGAAAGCTCGGACCCCAAATTGCCCAACTCCCTTGGGTCCGGACCAGGGTAGATGACTCTTTAATCCACCAAGCTTTAATATCTTTATTTATTGTGTTTGTGCAGCTGCTGAGCAGGTTAAATGCTCATTACAGCAAGGATGGGCTGTGCGAGGGGAGAGTAAATGAGTGCAGTGCATGCTAAAGCACAGTAAATACTGCCCTTCTGTGCTCTTCTCCCACTCCTTTTAATGGGTTTATGTGTTTTATTTCAGTGGATCAGCTGTCTTGTAATGGCTATTGTTCTTTTTTGTACTTGGACGTGAGAAAAGCTGTTTTATTTTTAGTTACTCATGCTTGGTAAAATCTTTAGTGGTTAAATCATCAGGAAAATCATAACACCAAATGTCCTGACACTGCCAGGGGAGGCTGGGGAGCTGGCGAGGCTCCTCCAGAGCCAGGACACTCCAGATACGGCTGGAGCGCGGAAGAGGGAGAGCAAACAAAGTGATAAGGGGTCTGGGCATAAAACACTGGTATCGGGCACTGCAGCATTTGAAGTACAGGGGAAAGAAACCCAGACGTTTTCCAGCTCCACTTTGCAACAACGTGTTTATTGGATATGCTTAAAAAAAAACAAACAAAAAGAGAAAACCAAGGAGATGCACAGACTGCCCTATCACATGCTTTATGCCAAGGTACAAAATCAAAACTATTTTGGACACGGGATCTGGTGTTGTGCAAGTGCTTGGGGTGACGTGACACAGGACCCGAATGAGACCCGGGAGAGCAGCACCGGCGGTTGCAATGCAGCTGCACAGATGCCCACATTTACCTTCTGATGCATGCAGCTAAAGACCCCTTGTTTGTCCGCCTTTCCTAGTACCCGAGGAGCTGCCTGCCTGCCTGCAAGCTCACCACGGCCCAGATGCAACGTGCTGGCTGACGGACAGCGGTTTCCCAGGTATGCCTCCTGCCTTTTCGGGAACTTGCCCTCTCCCCATGCCCTTCCAGCAACCAGCATCCCTTCCAAGCCCCTCCTCTTCATTATCTCCAACTCTCACCGGTCCCAGCAGGCTGGGTGGGGAAGAGGAGAGAAGGGGTGGGAGGCAGCAGGGTTGGTTTTGGCCAAGGTAGCGCCTCTCCCCACCCAGCCCACCTGAGTTGCTGCCGGCGCTTTCCTTTGGCCCCGGGCGGCTGACTCAGCACACTGAGCAGCTGTTGGTCTTGTTCATGGGAGGCCTCAACGCCTGCTCCTTGGGCAACGTCTCCCTTCTCTTGCAGAGTGCCGGCCTGAGCCGGCTGGGCAGGTTGGCTTGCTGCAGCAGCTCCCTGAAGACCTCCAGGACGTTCTCGTTGTCCTTGGCCGACGTCTCCACAAAGCGACTGTTCCAGTCCAGCTCCACCAGCGACAGGGCATCCTCTGCCAGCACCTGCCGTTCGCCGCCGCTCTCTGCCTTGTTGCCAACAACCACGATGGGAGGGAACTTGTCTTCCTTCACTTCCAGGATCTCCTCCCGCAAGCTCTTGACGCTCTCAAAGGACTCGGCATCATCTACGGCGTAGACCAGGGCAAAGGCATCGCTGTTCTGGATCGAGAGCTTCCTCATGGCCGGGAAGGAGTAGCTGCCACTGGTGTCCAGGATTTCCACCTTGATCCTGGCCCCGCTCACCTCGTACTCCTTGCTGTGCAGCTCCTCCACCGTGCGCCGGTGCTTGGGCTCAAACGTGTCCATCAGGAAGCGGCGGATGAGGGCTGTCTTGCCCACGCCGGCAGCGCCCAAGAAGACCAACCGCACGTGGTTCTTCTCCTTCACTACCAGGGACATGGCTCAGCACAGAGGGGACAGGATGCTCCGCAGCTGGCGCTTACCCCACGGGTGTCTCTGGGTGGCCGCAGCCCCGGCGTCCGTCTGTCTGTCCTCCCCTGCACCGAGTCGGTGCAGCCAGAGAAGTTTGATGCCACCTCCCTGCAAACTTCTCCCAGCTGTTCTGCCGTGGACGTTACAGTCCCCAACTCTAGCTCATCTTTTATCCTGGTTCCTCTCTACCATGTGGCACCAGGCTGTCCAATCTCCGTGGGTTTAGGGTGCTGAAGGAGGGAGGGTAGGGAGGGAGGAGAGCGGGGTGCTCCGGGCCAATCCGCGGAGCTCAGTCCTGGAAAGCCACTCCAGCTCTGGAGAGCACCGCGCTACGTTGCACATTGCACTTGCATCGCCCGCCGCTGCCGGTAGCGCCGGGGAGCCAGCAGCATCGCAGCCGTCACGCTGCATGAGCCATCCTGCCCTTTCGTCCTCCCCGGCGATTAACGTGTGTTTCTTGGCATGGGCTTGCTGGCAGCAAGGGAGCTCGGTGGTGTTTCCCCACCCGTTGGGTGGCTCATGGCCGGACATGGCAGGGGGTGACCGGTGTCACCCGCAGCGTTTCTTGCACTTATCTGGGGCTGGGGACTTCTTTGCAGATAGGGTTGCTGCAAATGTGCCAGGCTCTTCCATGAGCCTATGAAATATTTGACCTGAGGGGAAAAATAAGATCTCCCTGAAACTTGTGCGTCATAACCTCCACGTTCAGCTGTCAGTTATTCTGTGATTTTTAGGAAATATTTAACCTGAGGGGAAAATAAAATCTCCCCCAAAACGATGCGTTGCGATCTCCATGAGCAGATGCTGAGCAGTTGTGGGTAGGAACGCTGGCTGTGACGCGGCTTCAGCAAAACTGTGACCCAGAACGGTTGATGTATCGGATGGAGAGGCGGGATGTGTGTCAGTCCCCGTCTCCGCGTCGATGGGCATCACCTCTGGAAGTGGGTTTGCTCGTAGAGGTGCAGGTTGTGGTTGTCCCGTCTGGGTGTGTTTCCTCAGCAGTCACCTTCCCTGTTTCATGCTAGAGTTGTTCCAGAAGCTGATTTGTGCAAAGTGCAAATAAAAAGGGCACACGCTCAAAAGTTAAAGTAAATTTTTATCCTCAGTTTGTGCGTGTGTGTTTTTTCCCTAGCTTTGGACTAGCTTTTGTCATTTTATTGCAGTTGGTTTTCTTTCCATAGCAAAGTACCAGTTTCAGTGTTCAGTCCTGGCTGAATTTATTCTGTTGATTTCAAAAGCCCTTTTCACAAGAATTATTCCTGCCTCTTAATTCCATAATT
>NW_009636317.1:6845-9002 GCF_000690535.1 Cariama cristata | reverse complement strand
TTCCCTACCTGATCTTGTTATCAGGAGAGCCAAGAGATTGCATCAGGGTGAGCAGAGTCCTGTCCTCGGCTCAGCCTGCCCTGGGAGAGGGGGAAGGTTGGGTCCCTAACAGGACTGGCAATGGCACTGGTGTCCAAAAACACCCAGTACGGCATGGTACCCGGCGGGGTTTTGCGCCGTCTGGCGATGCACCATCACTCGCCAACGTGAAGCCCTTACTGCGCCATGAGGAGAGCCCAAAGGCGAGGCCAAGGGCTGAGCCGCAGGCGTTGTTAGAAGGAGCGGAGGACACAGAAGATGTGATGGCACGGCCATAGGTCCTCGGTGGGCCAAAACCAAGGAGAAGGGGTGGATGAGCAGAGGGTGCCAGGTTTAGGCACGTGAATGAAGCAGTGATCGCATTTTGGTGCCTGCTGTGCCTTCGACATCAGTGGAAATGAAGAACCAAAGATGGGGAGGAAGCAGGGCATGACAAGCGATCTCACCCCAGTTTTGGAAGCTGTTTAAAGCCAAAGCCCATTTTTTTCATTATAAAAGAATCTAGTTAATGTTTCTTTGTGCTTAGCTAGCTGTAGTGGCAGGGGTTTTTCAAGAGAGGAGATGAAAGAGGTTTCCCACAGTTCCTCTCAGCCGGCTCCGCAGGGCTCAGCCAGCTCTCAGGAGGTGCCGGGGGGTCTGTGCGATGCCCTCACCACTGCTCACTTTCCCAGGATTTCATTCCAAAGGGCCTCAAAACATGAATCTGTTCAACCTCACAACACCCAGCGTCTCTCTTACAGGTGCAGAAATGGTGACCAAGATGAAGAAGGATCCCATGGCAGGAGGGAACGCGGACCCCAGGCTCCAGGCACTCCATCCTGGCTCTAAACCATCCCTGTTATTGCTGGTACCCTGCAGGGCAAGAGCCGCAAGTTCACAGGGGGCATAAGGATTAATGAGTTAATGTTTACAAAGTGCTTTGAAGATGAAAAGTGCTAAGTCTGATTACATCTGGTGGCCAGGAGGGTGACCCTGGTGCCGTGGGAGCCAGCACTGGGTCACATCATTACCACTGTCTGTGGTTTGAGTCGCTTCTGTAAAGAGTGGATGCATCCTGCGTGGTCCGGCCAGGGTGAAGAGCCAGCCCTGGCTGTGCTAGCCAAAAAGGAACGTGTTGCGGAGAAGAAACCCCCCTGCCTTGGTGCTGCAGTCACACACCGCCTGTCTGTACATCCCCGATGATTTTTCACATCAGTTGTCGCCCCTTAGTTTTCACATCTGTGCTGCTATGGTTACCGAGAGCCTGAAAGGTTTTAAATCTCCCTCAGAGCAATGGAGGATTTCAGGGGTAATCTTGTTAAGAGATGAGCAATGAATATTTCCAAAGGCCTTTTTTGCATGAATATCTTGTTCCATATTAGCTTATGTCCACTGACAGCAGGGAAAGCAAAGCACGGGGGGACTGTGTGCAAGGAGGGGAAGAAATCAGAGAAGGATGAATGCAGCGACTTTTTTTCCACTGCAGCTTTTTGTGCCCAGAATGATGTGCCTAAATACCGTATTTTTCAAGGAGGGCTCGGGCAGCCAGCTTGGGTCAGGTATTATTAAAAAAAAAAGTCATTTCAGCCTGTGTTTCCTCCAGGGAAAGACTCACAGGACCTTTATGGGCACTTGGAGATGGGGACAGAAAACCCTGCATCCCGTGAGCCGTGCGTCAGTCCACGGGGCCTCGCCGATACGGCGACCGGAGCTGCGATGGCTCTTGGCTTCAGGAGGGCTGCGGGGGCAGCCAGGATCCCTCCCTGTGGGGTTGAGCAATTCAGGTGGAGCGTTGGACCCTGCACCGAGGGCATGGGCTGCACCCGTGGGGACTGGAGCGTGGCGGGGGCAAAGCCTCTGCCAACGCTGAGCTGGAGCGTGCCCCGGGCTGTGCCCACGGAAGGGGGGACCGTGATGCCCCAAGGAGGGAGGGAAGGAGGGAGGGAGGCTGCGATCGGTCCGCAAGGGTGCAGGGAAGGAAAAGATCCCTGAGCTGCTGGCAGGGAGGAGTGCAGGCAGCGGGAGGAAGGACGAAGGGACGACAGCAGTGATGGGCAGGAGCTGGGATGGGGCATGAACGAGCTGGGGGGGGGTGGGTTTGGGGCAGGTGGGGCCCCACACCCCGCGTTACCAGGCCGG
>NW_009636317.1:5097-6736 GCF_000690535.1 Cariama cristata | reverse complement strand
GAGGGGTGGTCCCCCAGGTCCCAGCCAGTGCGGGGGCTCAGGCAGAGCCATGAGCTGAGCTGGAAATGCCGGCCAGCCCTTGCCTGAGCCCAGGCCCTGCGGGCTGGGCAGCCTCCAACAGTCGGGAAAGGGCAGTTTGGGACAGAACGCTGGAAAATGGTGTGTTTGCTGCTGCTTCCCACCATGTGCTGGTGGGGGAGAGCTGGGGAGCAGCAGATGCAGGGACCAGGGGAGGGACAGGGACGAGGGCAGAGGAGGGAGCTGGACCTCAGCTCCTGGAAAAAACCACCAGCAGTTAGTACAGGAGAAACTCTGGGCTCTGCACAAGTAACGCGCTCCCCTCGCGCTGCTGTCTGCAGCCTGGGCCGTGGGACACGCAGCTGCCCGGGAGGGACGGAGCTCCTCTGCTGAAAGGGTGTGAGCTGGGCGCTCCTGAACAAAAAAAGGTCCTAATGTTCTGCCAAGTTTTGCAGCGTCTTTTACAAACATTCATTTTTCTTTCACTGGCAAGCCTTGTGTTTGGGGCCTTAAAGTGATGGTGTGAGGGGGAACCCAAACGAGCACGTGAACCTTTCCCACCGGCCGAGCGCTCCCCAGCTCGGCTGCCGGACACGGCTCCGCTGCAGCGCTGAGCTGTGCCTCGGTGAGACACTTTGCAAACTTCAGGAGCAGCTCGTGCTGCCTCTGGATGTGTTTTTTTGGGAGGTCATATCTCGCTGCTCAGCTGTCACGGCTCAGAAGGGATGGTGGCTGCTGAGGAAGCCAGGAGCGATGTTCTCCGGCACGGTGCTGGAGCAGCTGGTGCTGGGCATGGCTCCAGTCCTGGATGCGGTGCCCCAGTAACAGGCACTGCCCAGGCAGCAGATCAGCACCGCATGGTCAGATACGGAGTGAGGGGCTTTCCATGAGTCTGGGCCAGCTTCTGGAAGCTGATGGAGCTGGTAGATCGCCGAGTCCTGCGATGGGGAGCCCAGTGCCCCAGCACCCCATGCCTTTGCACCCCGTAACAGGACACAGAGGAGCAAAGGCAGCCCCTGCCCATGGGATGCTTCCACCCCACCCCACCCGCTTGTGCCTCTGCCTCCTGTTTCTGCCTGTGGTTAAATTCACGGTGTACATGAGCACAGCTGTATTTTCAGCAGGGTTTTCTGGAGTTCCAGCCGAGAAGGCGAGAAGGAAGTGGTCAGTAATGAGAAACCCCAGCGAGACCATCTCCGCCGAGCGGTGTGTCCCCAGCTGCTGCCCATCACCGCAGGCAGTGGCCGGGCAACAGCTCCGTGGGGTGAAGCACGGCTTCTCCCACCCAGAATAACCCACGGACGGGAGACCAGAGAAAACCAGGAGAGGGCTGGCAGCGAGCTGCTTGTCCACCCCGGCTGCCTTATCGGAGGTCAGCGAAGCAGGTCCTCACCCTGGCGCGGGGACACCCGGCCGCACAGGAGAGGGTTAAACCTGCTTCTCCTGGAGATTAAATCCACATGGCCTTTGAGTTAGCGACAGGTGAGAGGAGAAATCCGAACCGCTATAGCTTCCACCCCCACTTTAAAGGGGAGCCGCAGCCCTCCCTGATGCATAGATGGATCAGCCATACGTGCCGCCTCTGTCTAGACCAGCCTGTCGCCGGACGGATCCTGTTCCA
>NW_009636317.1:4650-4990 GCF_000690535.1 Cariama cristata | reverse complement strand
AGGGGTCCCGGGGGGTCCCACCAACCCTGGCTCCTGCCCCGCTGCCTCCCTGCTGCCTGGTGACCCCCCCGCTGCCAGACGGGGTTAAAGGCTGCAATTGCAAGGTGGCAGGAGCTGGGTGCAAGAGGTGAGGGCTGAGGTTTGGTTACAGCCCCGGGCTGGGTGTCAGTGGGGAGAGGGGAGGAGAGTGGGGCTGGATTTGGGGTCCTCTGGTGGAGGAGGGATGGGAGGAGATCCCTGTTGGCATCACCAACCGCTTTGGGGGGACCGAAGGCATCCTCGTGGCGTGCCCTGCCCAAGGGAACAGGACCCTCCCAGGGGCTGGGGCTGGTCCAACCCG
>NW_009636317.1:3779-4149 GCF_000690535.1 Cariama cristata | reverse complement strand
TCTCGTCTCTCTTTGGGCCACCGACACGGCTTTTTCTCGGGTGACGTGGGGTGACACGCTCTGCGGCAACGCTCTCGGGTCATCAGGAGATGAAACGTGTGATGCCGGGGTCCCAGCGGGGTGTCCCTGCAGCCCCGAGGTGCCGTGCGGGGGCAGGACCCCAGCCCATCCTGTGCCACGCAGGCTGCAGCGGTCTTGGTGGTCCTGGTGCCTGGCTCTGCCCAGCTTTGCCCACTACGGTGGCATCGAGGCGGGCAGCCCAGCCCCGGTACGTGCCTTAAGCTCTCTAGACACAAGCATAAGGCTTTGCGTTAGCACTGATCCCCTTTGAGGGCCTACGAAGACAGCAGCCGGTCAACTGATGGGGCGT
>NW_009636317.1:0-3769 GCF_000690535.1 Cariama cristata | reverse complement strand
AGGTACCTTGAGCAGCCGGTTCCCCCCATCCTGCTCCGAGTGGGGCTGAGCCTCCGCCACGTGGGGTCGAACCTTGAACCTCCTCAACGTGGGGCTGCATCCGCAGAGGTGATGGGTGGGTGGGCTGGGGCCGGGAAGGATGCTGTGATCATCCCCATGATGATGCTCCCTCGGCCACTGCAAAGAAGTCAGTCTGGGCAGCGGTGGGAGGCTCTCGGCTGTATGGCTGATGCTACTGCAGGCATGAAAGCCCCAAATCAAGACTGGTCTTGCTGTCCTGGGTTTGGGGTACAGGTGGGGAAGGGCAGGGAGAGGGGCCAGGTGTAGATGGGGGGGTTAGGGATGCTGACAGACCAGTGGGACTGAACATGAAAGAGGGATGAAAAGCAATGGCACAAAGTGTAACAGCATTCACCGAGCCAGGGACTTGCAGGGGAAACCTGGCAGTGGTTCTCTGGATGACTGATACATGTCCTAGCATGCACGGGCAAGGTATTTCCAGGAAAAAAACGAGCAGGATTAGGTAAGAACACCCCTGAAATGCAGCGTAGGGTCCTGTCATTGTCTGGGAAACTTAAATGTGAAGTGAAGAGAGGAGCTACTCGGCGGCTCAGAGAAAGCCTGGCACCTCTGAGGGGTGATGAAGGGCTCTGGGGAGCCGGGAGTGGATGTCTGGCTTCTGGTGGCAATGTCAGAAGGGAGGTGGGATCTTCAGTGGCTCCACACCATTAGCACAAGGGCGGGTGCAGCAGGGTCTGATGCTGGCAGGAGATGCCCAAGACCCCAGACTCAGGAGGTGGGAGCATCAAGAGGGGTTTCATGGGCACCCCAGCACTTACCATGGAGCCGGACAAAACCCCCCACCTGTCTTCACCTACCCAGGGCTGGGGCCGTGGCCCCTCTCTCCCAGGCTGTCACCGAGGCTGCCGGGGACACTGTAGCCATCGTCACATCTCGTCTCAGATCCCAAGCAGCCGGGCTGCCGCTCCAGTCCCCGAGCGGAGTTTGCAGCCATGCCGCCGCTGACCCGTGTCTTAATGCGAGCCGTTCTCTGCATCATGCCCCGGTGCAAAGGCAGGCAGACGTGACGCTCTCACCCTGAAAACCAACTGCTTTTTTTTTTTTTTTCCCCTCAGAGTGCATGAAAATGTCATGTTGTAAACATCCCCCAGCGATGCTGCCCGCCCGCGGGAGGCCGCCTGTCACTGCCCATGAAGGCTCCTTCCCCGCTGACTGTACAGCCTTGACTCCTTGGGCTTTCATGCCACGGTCCTCTACCCTTTCCCCAGTGACCCCTTGTCCTTAAATAACAAAATATACCTTCACATCACAGGGCAAAAGTGGCCTCAGTGTTGTCCCAGATCATCTGAGCTGATTTTTGCCGTAGCCGTGTTTATGGTCAAACTGTTCCTTCCTTTTCAGGGTACGTGCAAAGGATGGAGCTATTATCAGAAAGCAAGGTTGAAAAACAATGAGGTGTTTTTTTCATTCCTTTTACAAAGGAGCTTGACGTTCCCTCTGAACGTGCCAGGTCCCACGGTGTGGGCTGCGTGTCCCCTGCCCTGGGGTCCTGCGAGCTGGGGGACCGGCTGGAAGCCGGCGGACACCCCCGCTTGAGCAGCCGCCGTCTCCTCTCTGCAGGCTGTGCCAGGGGTTCCAGCTCAGCCTGTCAGGACATTTCATTTTTAAAACATATTTTCTGTCGGTGAGTATCAGCAACCGCCGTCCCTGTTCAGCCCAGAGGCACCATCCGGCTGAGCTCCTGCGTGCCCGGCTGGGTGCTGCGCTCCGAACGTCTGGCACCCACCCAGCCCTTGGGCTCTCCCTTGGTTTTCCCCAAGTTGTTCTGGTTCCAAAGGAAGGGAACCGGTGTCGGTGAGCCCTGCCATGGCAGCTTCCCCTCGCTGCCTGCTGTCGTGGGACTCTGCCCTGCCCCGGAGGATGAGTTTTGCCGTGTGTCTCCGGTTTGCAGAACCTGCAAAGCGGTTGTGAACAAAGACCGAGCCCCTCGCGTGGGGGTTAACAGGGTGGCTGCGTCCCTGGGTGGGCAGAGACATTGGGGACTGTCCCCAGCGGGGCAGAGACTGCTGGCTAAGCCAGGAGGAGTGATGCTCTGGGAATAAAAGACAAAAAAAAAAAACCAAAAGCACATTTGCAAGAGGGGAGTGGAGGGCAGAGGACATTGCATGAGATGACCTGGGGGTCCGGTGGGGATGGTGAGGGGGGAGCGCGGTGGACCCCTTCCCCACAGGGCCGGAGGGCACGGCTGCTAGTCGTGGTGTCTCCTGGCATCGGAGCTGCTCCCGAGAGCCTGAGCAGAGCTCGGTGGCTCTTTGGTAGCTTTGAAGATGGGGAACGATGTGAACTTCACTTCCATCAGCCTCCTCCGGCATCAGCGTGAAGCAGAGATGAGCTGGCAGCGGTAAGATACCCCGTGCAGCTGCTTTCTGCTCAAAATCAGGTCTCATTTTTATCAAGGCCAGTGTAACTCCAGTGGCACTGGGAGGAAAGGGGATGCTGAGCTGATACCAGGAGTTGAAGATCTCTTCACATCTCCCAGACAGGGCCACGCTCACCCCATGGGTCAGGCAGGACCTCCTGCAGCAACCGGCTGGCTTTATTTTCCTTGTGCAATGACCTGTGCGTGTGCGCTCACGTGGTTCTCTCCTCTCCGTTCCAATAACGTTCGAAACAATTGCCTGTGTTTAACCACAGCTGATGGATGTGGCGTGTTGTGCTGACGCTGGCCAAGTTCCTTCTCGTTTCACAGCAGGGACGTGGGAAGGCAAAAAGTCTCAGCCTTCAATCCATCGCTCGGTCGCTCTGGCTGGGTCTTGCCAAAAACCTCTGCGAGAGCAGCTGCAAGGGGAAGAGAAGTGAGGGTTGTTTTTTTTTTTAAACAAGGTAAACTGAGTCAAGGAAAGCAAAGCACTGCTGTAGTCCCTGGGCAGCTTCTTTAAAGACGAAAATAAAAGTGCAAAGCTGTAAATTGCCAACTGCCCGTGCAGCAGGGACATGCACCCGGGGGCTGTGGGACCCCAGGCAGGGCTGCAGCCTGCTCCCCTGCGTGGTGCTGCTCATCCCCCCGTGGGGGCTTCTCCAGCCCGAGGTCCAGCAGAGCTGTGGGCAGGGTGAGGAGAGCCCCCAAAGGCCGCCGGGGTGCTCCCAACCGCCACGCAGCGCCGTGCGTGACTGCGCAGGGGTGCCCTGCAGATGCCCTTTGTCCTCCCGGGGAGCTGCTCGCTGACCCCTTGGTGCTCAGCCCCGGCTCGCTTCCACCGTGGCCGCTGATAGGTACAAGCTGATATGTGCAATTAATTATCCACCAAACTCACGTCCCTTCCCTGCCCTCTAGCAAGCTCCAGAGGAGGCAGAGGGGGTTCCCAAGCTGGACCCCTGCAGCAAAGCAAGAAGGAGGGCACTTGGCGGGCAGCAGCACGGCTGGGCTCTGGAGCATCCCTCCTTCTGCTGAGTGAACGCACGAGTCTTGCCGTTAGCAGAGGACCGACTGTCTGGAAGGGAGCGATCCTCTTGACCTATACTTTAAAACTTTTAAGTGATGAGACTGGGTCCGATCCTGCCTGAGCCCAAGGAGAGGGGATTTTTGGCTGCTGCGAGCTCCGGGGTAAGAGACAAGTGTGGTTATTGTCGCAGCCCAGGGCCCGGCACACGGGGCATCGCTCCGGCCGGTGGGAGCGGAGGGAGGCTTTGCTGGTGGGAACATCTGTCCCACCGGAGCAGGACCACGCTGGTCCCGAGCCACAGCCAG
>NW_009636316.1:68657-87461 GCF_000690535.1 Cariama cristata | reverse complement strand
ATAATGATTCTATGATTCTATGAAATAGCTAATATTAAAGATATATAAAGGTCCAGAATTTGGCTTGCTTATAAGACAGATCTACAGCATCTTAGCTTCAACTGAGATGGTTTCCATCCCAGAGTTTGAATTAAAGAACAAATTATTATGTTATAAAAATTTATGTCCCCATTAAATATTCTCTTTGTGATACTTCTCCAAACCTATTTTTAGAAAAACAGAAAAAATAGGGAAAAGAAATTTAAATATGTTTTTTTGGAACAGAACTCTGAACTCAAAGCATTTTTTTTTTTATTTTGGTAGGAGAATACTTGCAACAACTTACCAGTGTAAGCTGAAAAATAGATAGTACATGTTAAAATTGTATTCTCTTTTTCATGTGTGACAACTTCAACTGCTCCTTAACATGTGCTGACCTCACAGCAGAAACACGTACAGGCCAAATATGAAGTAATTGTTCTCAGAGCCACCAATACTTTGCAAATCAGATTTTTAGACCAGAGGAGACATCTTTGTATTTAATAACCTTTAATTGATTTCCCTTTCATGGATTTGTTGGCCATGGCAAACATGCAGACATTCTCTTTGTCAGCTCAAACAGATGGAGCCTGTTTTATGCAACTAGTGTTCATGTGTGCACACTTGATGTATTACTTTGTTGAGTCTGTGAACATTGTTTGAAGAAACGATGTATCAGATGTTAGAAAAGACGTTAGAAAAGATGTTAGAAAGACTATTTTAGGATGTCAAGGACACAGTCTTTCTTATTAATATATCATGGACATATATTTCAGCTACATAAGCAAACATTTTATACTATTCACCAATCTCAGATATAGGGTCTAACTTCTTCAATACATTACAAATTTAGATTTTGGTCTCAGCTTCAGACTCTGTGCTGGGAACACTAAATCTGCGCAATTCTTCTAACTTCTTCAATACATTACAAATTTGGTTTTCTGTAGTTATCTGAAAGTAAGAGGAGAGAATGATACTGTGACCCCGATATGCGTACTAAATGTGTTTAGATATGTCTTAGGACAGTAAATGTGTTAGGGAAACATTATAAACATATCTGGCACTTTTTTTGAGAAAAATAAAAGGAATAGAGATTTCAGTAGTAACCATGATTTGGAAGATTCAAAGAAAAAAATCTTACATTTAAACCTACCATCAATTCATCACCCATTTCCCTGACTCAGGTGCCAAGCCTAGAAAAGCTCATAGAGTGTGTAATCTGAAATAGATCAATAACCATTGTCCTTTTTATTAATTTCAGAAATTAGTATTATTGTGGGCATAAGAGCAATCTTTGAGCCATAAGGCATGATTCCAGTTAGCTGTCAGCATTGGCAATCAAGAATTGCTTCCAGCGTGCAAAAGATTTACATTAGATGTAAGTGAAACCAGAATCAGGCCCACATATTTCAGCTCTGTTGTTCCTAAAGTTATACAATAGCACCAATACTAAAATTTTACAGTGTATGGTAAAGGTCAACAGATAAAATGTTTGGAACTTTTACTCATGAATATATTTAATTTGCTACTGCAAATGATTTTGATTACATTCTACAAAATACATAGCTGCTTCTTCTTTTGCAATTAAAGATTCCTAATAATACAGTCAAACCTTCTTAATCATTGTTCATTCTAGCATAAAGTAAATCTTGCTGTGTTTGAAGAGAAGCTAGTCATCTTAACAGCATCCATTTTTGTTCCTTTTTATTTTACGAGTTTAGAATAGTTAATAACCTTTACCATATTTGACTGCAGTGGAAATGTGAAGAAGAGTAAAATTTGCACAGTGGATTATATGGCTGGGACAAAACTCAAGTCTGTAATTAGGTTTGGTTCTGTTGCTTAGGTTTGCAGAAGAAGTCAAAATTGATGGTTCTTTTTGCCTAAGATTCCCCTGCAGAGTTATATATCATAGTAAAGCATGGTTAGAGCCAGGCCTATCATCTGAATATTTGCCAAAACTATTGATTTTTTTTCCTTGCTAAAAACATTCTAGTTTGGAGGAAAATAAATAGAAATACTCAGCACCTTAACAGTCATCATTTTAACTGCAAATAATTAAGACGCTAAAATAACCCTGGAATGCTCACATACACTTACACTTGTCCTTGTGAAGACTCAGAGAAACTCCAGCAACAGTCTCAGATATCGAAAGTCCAGAGTTGGTCTTGCTGCACGTTTAGAGCTCTACCGCAGAGCGGTCATGGGAAGGATCAGTGAACCTTTGTGGACATCCCCCTAAATCCTCAGAACCCAAGCATGGAGTTCTTTTTAACACAAGGTTCATTTTCATTAAAAAGAAAAATGTGTTCAAGCAAGTTGATGGAGAAATGAACCAATTTGAATGTATTGAAGTTCTTTGCTTTGCTACAATGCTTTTTAAATGGTGTCTAAACAGTTGGTCACAGATTTATTTATGTTTCCATGTAAAGAAAGAAAATATTATCATTTTCTATATGGGAAACGGTTTCCCTAATTATTTGGCTCCTTCTTCTACCACAAACACAGCAATTTGTACCCCTCTCCTTCAACTGGCTGCAATTAGCAGCTACATTGCAATAAGCAGATTATGTTAATTAAAAACTCAAAACTATGTAAACAATGGGAAAGCTGACTAGCCATTTTCTATTTTTGCCAACTGGGAGGAACACAAGAAAAATTAGTACCAAGCTTAATTTTGCTGTTTAGAATTCAAATTATTGTAACAAACAGCAGAATTTTAAAAAGTATTTTTAAACAATTAACTGTATTTCTCTACACTCCTTGAACCACACCCCACATGAGAAGTTTTACATCTGTATGAACTGGGGGAAAAAAAAGTTCCAAAAAAAGATCTCAAAAGGTGTTAAGGGAACAAATTTGCACACACCATCCTCAAACTGGAATGCTAAACACAAGCTCCCTTCCATGCCTGAGTCACGCTTTCAAAAAGTCATAGCTAAGGATAAAAGTATAACTTAGTTCTGCTGCTTTGGCAAAAATTTGAGTAAACTTTAGTGTAAACATTACCCAACAGACGTGAACAAATTGTGACGTTTTAACGTGTTGCTACAGTTTCATAGAGACTATAGTTTTGGTTTTGTTCTTCTGTTTCCAAATCAGGATTGTTTAATATGGCTGGGAAGAGTGGGAGGCAAAAGTGGATTTTGCCTGTTGGTTATTGTGTTCCCAGTGCTCCCTCTCTGCCGTGGAGATACCTCTCGGTATGACACACTGAGGAGACATCACCACCAAGCAAACTGCATGCACAGAGAGGCTTTGCACACAGGCAAGATTTATTGACTGTAGCTATGAACTTGTCGTTGACTAGACTTTGGGGAAGAAGAAACAGAATGAAGGACTATAGTCCTTCTTCAGATTTATATAGAAAATACTCCAGGTACATGAAGGAGGCAGCACATTTCCTTCCCCAAGTTTGCACTACTAGATATTGCTGATCGACTACAAAGAGGAATATGAGCGTGGGGAATGATCATGGCTTCAGATGAGCTGTTAGACTATTTCTATGGGGCTTTTCACTGACTGTATAGGAAAATAAAATTGTACAGAAATATGTCACGGCTCATTCGATCTGGGATCAGTCTTTCAGAGCAGCCAGTATAAAAATACTAGTTCAGTGTATTGTTTCCATCACACCCTTGATCCAAACTGATCTAGAAAATGGGAAGATTCTTAGAAGATGTGAAAGTTGCTGATAGATGTATTATTCATGGACCCTTAGGAGGCCCCATAATGCTAAGTATGTAGGAAAAGACAACAAGAGCACTGGAAGCGTGAAGAGGGCAGACATTTAGAAGAGCTGACCACATCATTAGATTTTGCACCTACTATCTTTCAGTTTTTTACAGAGTGGGAATACTGAAGTGCTTCATGTATATTATGTTAGAAAACCATTTCTTCTGTTTTAAGGGCAACACTGATTTCCCATCTCCTGCTCCCCCACAGAGCTCACAGACTGTGGGAAGGCTACTCAAAATAAAAGTGCAGTTGATCATTTAGCTTTTCGTATTTCCGCTATTTTCCTTTTGGAGACATGAACTTTAAATGAGTGGCTGTACAAGCTTCTTGGGGTCAAAATAGAGGAAATCACATCCACCACAGAGACAGGCACAGCAGAAACCCCAAATATGGCCATTATGTTCAACTCAGCAGGCTTTTTCCTATTGGTAGGTTTTTGATACAAGCTTAGCATCAAACCAGGCTGTCGAAACCAATGAAATCTATTTCTGTGACATTGAAAGAGCTCTTGATGAAAGTCAATCAGTTTAGGGAACGTTTTTTTTTAAAGTACCTGAAATCAAGACAGGGAAGAGTTGGATTTTAACAAAATTGGTGCTTTTTATTCTTAGTTTCTAGGAGGTGAGGAATATGTGCTAAATAAACCCATTTATTCTGCAAACAGTACATGTAGTGCATGATGCTAACAGCTACATTTTAGTCTGACTCTTTGCTGAGAGTCTTGTTTCTTAACAAAATTAACCCTTTTTGGTTTTTATTTTTAAATTATTGGAGGGGTTTAGCTCTTGATGGGACTCTGTTTCTGGGTAATACACAGAGCTGCCCTCAGGCTCCCGAGTGAAACAATTTTTAGTTTTCCTACTATAGAAGGAAGAATATCAAAGGGGATAGGAATGAAAAATTGGAAGAATAGCAGCTTGGATAATGCCAATGATACTGGATAATTTTTCTATGTTTAAGCTTTCCCAGAATTTCCTATAAAATTACACGTTCACTGCAGTAAGCTTCTACTATTAAGAAGTGCTAGACTTACTGCAGAAGGCTTTTGCCTGTCCATACAGTATTTTTGATGCTCTCTAGGCATTCAGAACTTAAAGGGTATGAATACATAGTTTGTAAGACCATTCAACAATCTTATCTCGTACAGAAGCTTTTTTTAAGCACAATTTAAACAGGTTTTTTGCTTATAAAGGGTTTTATGGACTCTTTGATTCCCATTTAAAAAAAAAAAAAGACAGAAGATAAAAATACCCCAGCAATAAATATATGTTTGGTGGTGTTATGAATCATTAATTGCGCCTTTGTATGGATTTCCCCAGCCTGGAAGCTAACTATGGCTGTTTAGAGATGATCACTTTACAAAAAGGTTCGTTTTTACATCTCAATTCATTCTCTACTCGAGGTGTAATAAAAGAAATTACTATCTTTTCCCCAGCCAGTTATTATAATGGTATGAAAAAATGACTTAAATATTGACCTTGTCAATACAACCAAGTTCAGATGAGCTAAAAGTAAATCAAACGATCTTTTAATCCCAGGAAAATATTTTAAGGCTTTTCTTTTTATCGTCTCAGGCTCACTTTTAAGACCTTAGTTTATATCACAGTAGTGATTCATGCAATCACCAAAAGAAAACTGAGAAAAGAATAAAACAATGGTTATCTACTTTTGTAGCATTGAATAAGTTTTATGGTTTGTTAACTCAAAAGCAATCTATACTTTTTAAAAAACTCTACTGATTGTTACTTAATTTTTCAATAAAAGAAACCTACCAGCAATTTTCTCATCCAATGTAAATGAAACCAATACATCACTTAACACTGGCACTTTCCTTTGTTCCCTTTCCAGCTGATGCTGCTCAATTTTACCCATTGTTAATATATATTACATTTTCTATTCAATCCAAATGGTACTTATTATTGTTCCTCTAGCTTCTGATCTCTGAACCGAAGCCAGGACTCAATTCAGAGCCTCCAATTCTACATGGGGAAAAAAGGCACTTCAAAACAGAACCTAAGCTACCAATAACCTTAGCTATTAAATCAACATACCCTGTGGGTAGAGCACAAGCACAGGTTAAGTTATGCAACTTATTTAGAGGGTTTTAATGCTGATAACACTGGATACCAATATTCCAAGGAATTATTAAGATAACCAACAGTCATCAACAAAAGCAACAAGAAACCTACTGTTACTAAATTCTTTTTTCTCTTCCTAGAAGTGTAAATTTGAAGCTCTTCCTGAACAGATTTTACAATTCCATTAATTTTATTGGTATTTTCCTAGAAGTTTATTTCTAAATTGTTTTAATAGGTAAACTAATGAAATGTGTTCCAGCTTTGAGATTATGAGACTAGGTTGTTCAAAAACTTAATTGATGTTATAAGGATAAAATTGTGTTGTAAGTTTATCAAAGATTTTCCATTAATTCTAGATATCATTAATTTCTTTGATGTTATCTTAGAATAATTATTTTATTTTTTTCATACTATAAGAAAAGACAAGACATAATCTGTTTAATAAAATTATAAAGAGAGGATGCAATGGTAGTTGTTCCCCTCCATGGAGCAGTTTCAGTTGCTTGAGTTCAGCCCTTGCATCAATGTAGTTTATTTCTTCATTGCCTTTCCTGATATATATATTATCTTTCATTATTCTAAATGCTATCATTGATTAATTCCAATGCCACTAAAGCTACAAATCTCTTTGTTGTTAACTATGCTGTTAACTATGCTACCAATTTCTAGATTAAGCTATCCCAAAGGTTCCACAGCGTCTTTTAGAAAGGTTATAGCATATTTATGTTGTAATTTACTCCATGAGTAGGCATGCTACAGCATTGGCTTGGGCTGCAATCACAACAGTATACTCCAGACCCTGTCACTGAGTCCAGGACTCAAGGTCCCAACTTTTCTCGTGTTCAGTAAGAATTCACTTTCAGCAGAAGTCTTTTCACCTCTAGAGTCTAGTTCTCAGAATAAGATTATTCTTATTTAAAATAAGAATAATTATTTTTCATTATTAATAATTTTTATTATTGTTATGGTTGGGATTGTGCAATATGTCCACTTACGAGAGAATGGGGTGCTCTAGATCACCAGGTGGAAACAAACAAGCAAATGGTGAAAAAAAAACCCCAACAAGCCCTGGCAAATACTGAAGGAGGGGAGACTAGAGGACTTGTTTCAAATAGTGGATCTCCTCTCAATTTTAGTTTAGGGGACACACTCACAACATGCTGGTCACACAAAGTGCTTACCTCTTCTGAGACAAATGGTGCTTCCTACTCACGATTCCTGCAATCTTACCTCAAGAATATTCACGCACTTTACCTAGTTTTGTTTAGCCATACATAATGATTTTAGTTCAACTTTTCACTTCATCAAAAGAATCTATGTATAAGCCAAATGCTGGACCATGGGAATATTGCAATTTCACACAATGGAGGTTGTAGGTTTTTTGGTTTACTTAAAAAAAAAACCCAAAGCGAACTACATTAAAGCAGCTTAAAAGGCAATTTAACAGTGAGGCATGTAAAAGTTAGAGATAAAATAACACTATCCATATTTCATTGTCTCTTTTTGCATGTGAGTTATTGCTATATTAAATTATCATATACTGTTTTTCCTTTCGGTCTCCTGTCTCAGTGCCCAGAGGGGGACCCCTGTTCAGTACAACTGAAACCCACAGTCAGCTGTTCTTACTGCCCAACCCACCGAGATGTCCTCAGAGGAATGTCATACCAGAAATTCTTCAGGAATTGAAACATTTTTTGATTTGTGAGAAAAACTTACTTTTTATTTTTAAGATTTGGGGTGAAGTAGGGTTGGCAGAGAATCATACAACCATTGCTATTTTCCTCCCACTCCCATTCTCTGCCCTACCAGCAGCGGTAAACAAATCCAGAGAGATGTGCAAAGCTTACCTTCAACGTGACAGCCCTGAGTGACCAGAATTTTGCACTGACAAGGACACAAACTCTTGTAAGTGAAGTGTGTTATTGATTTGTATGCAGCTACAGTGCAGAGATCAGGGGAAGTTCAAGGCTATACACTGTTGTTAAATTCCTCTCAGATTAGAAAAAAAAAAAATCTAATTACTTTCATTGAGGTACACAAAATGAAAAATCTATTTTAGTATTTTGAATTTAAAATTGATTAATTCCTTTGTGTAGTTTACCTCTTGAACTGATGGAGGTTTTGATCCATTATGTAAAGAACAATTATATCTTAGAATAAATTAAAAGCAAACATATTGTTTGTGAAACTAGACCACAGATGCTGTCTTATATGGGGCATTTTAAAATAAATAAAATCAAGATCATGATTCAAGAAGATGCATGAAAAGATTCTGATTATTTAAAACCGTCTTATTACTGTTAATACAGATGACCCAGGAGTGATTCAGCCTCAGAGCAATCATTTCTCATTTAATTTTTAGTAATTTTCAGGCTGACTCCAAGGTTCTTTGCAGCCTCAGGAAGGTCTGAATGGTCTGGTGGTTCATTTTTGCTATGTTAATTGGTATTAGTATTTTATCCACCACTTGCATTATCATCAATGCTTAAAAAAATATGCACTCTAAGTATCTAGATATGAATTAATTCCATATGATTTTTAGAGTCTTAGGCCTATTTAAAATAATCATGTCTGCTTGATACAAAGAAGTCTTGTTTAGCCCTTCCCCCCAGTTTGATTCAGCTTTTCTCTATTATTGTGGCAGACCTTTCAAAATGTGTTTGATCAGACATTCTTTCTACTTGATGTGCCAGTGATTGACAACAGTCCTTTGTGAGCAAGCATTTAAGTAATGATGTACGGACTTGTTAGGGAACTGCTATGTCAAGAAGAGAAATGAACAATAAATTAGAATAAAATGGAATTGCATTTGAAACTTGGCTGGAGGATTTTGCGTTTATGAGGACAAAGGACATTTGACAATCTGAGTCATCTTGCAGCTTTGCCTGTAGCAACTGTCAAATTAGTTCTTAATGCTACAGGGAAAGGGATTGAGTCACAGCATTGCTTAAAGTTAAGAGGCTTATCAGTAAATCACTGGCAATATTAACAATTATGAGCTACACATTAATATGATGAAAACACTCCGAATATTACGCTTACAACAGAAAGTCCAGATGTGAACGTAATTTTGCTTTCAGATTCCTGTGCCTTCTCCCAGGAACTATAGTTTTAAATTGGGGAGGGTAGAGGAAAAAGGAGTAAACAAATTCAAGATTTTCTAGACTATGTGCCCTCACAACTACATAACAAGATGAAAATCAGGCACTAAATCTGGATTTATCAAAGTGTAAAAGTGAGGTGAGGAAAGGAAGTGTTCACCTGCATATAAATTCAGGATTCACATGCATGTCTGTCATCCCTAAACTACACCTAGCAGGATCCTGCAGTGCTCCTCTCTCCTCTCAAACACCTTAGACTCCATCCCTTCTCTGCAATAACTAGAAGATGTGACCAGATGCCACAGTGACTACCTTCCCACCAACATGTGGTTCAGACAATGGATTTAGATTATGTGTCCACGTTGGGGATGAGGAAGAGCTGTGTCGCACACACCACTTCCAGTTCACCCTAAGACAAAAATGTAAGTTGTCTGTTAATTATCAGCTGTATCAGAGAACATTATTGTCTTTCCAATTTCCTCACACACACAAGAAACTCTTAGAGTGTTATACTACTTTGGATGCCAGAGACATTTAAGTTGCTTCACAGAGCGGAGGCCCTTTGGTGGATTTAGGTCAGACGGTACTCTAGTGTTAGAGAGGATCACACAGAATCCTGGGATTTGAACTATTTTAAAAAATATGGTGCATTTTCAGGTCAGCACTGACTTTCATGACCATTTCCTGTGTCATTTTATAGAGTAACTTTCAATAGAACAAAAAAAGTACACCCATGTTTTATTTTTAAGACTGAAGATAAGACTTAACCCTCCCATATGGTGATCAGCATAATTTAATCTCTATCAAAATCTCTGTAGGTCTAGCTCAATATGCTATGATATTATAAGGAATCTATTGTGCCAGGTTCTACACCACTTTTCAAAGACACAATTGCACAATTCTACCGTTTTCTGACATGAAAGGGGTCAGAGGGGAAGAGAATTAGATATGTTGTGGGAATGGCCTGAGGTACAATTGCATTGACAACTCATAATGACACTATAGGATATCTTTTTCATAAGCTGCACAGGTCTTTCACACAGTAGATATTGCCGTTTTAAGTGCTTGCACACTGTAATGAAGTCCCGTAACACTGACAAAAGAAGGATGATGAGTACATTCACCACCTGAAGAGTCTCTTATAAGTGACATAAGTGACGCCAGGGAAAGAAATTTCCTGAGCTTTGCAAATACTGCACTAATGAAACTTCAAGTGGGATTGGGTGATCAAAATTCATTAAAAAACAAAACAAGAAAAATAAAACCAAACCCAAAACCAACCCTCACAAACAAGCAAAGAAATAACTAATATATGGAACTCCACTGATACATATTTTAAAAAAAGTACTATTTAATGTACCCCAGCTCCTACATTGAGCAGAGGTGTCTTTCTACTCCCCCAAATTCTTTGCCTGGCACACAAAAATATGATGTCCCAACTATAATGAAGATTACACAAACTTTACAGCTGTCCACATTTGAAACTGGTCAGTCTAGATTTGTTGGAAACTCATTTCAGATTTATGAGAATTTGTGAATAGGATTATTTATAACCAGGCTGGAAGTATATTCAGTTCTTTAACAAGCTTTATTATCAGTTGGATTGGTAACTGAAACCAAACATGCAATTCAACTCAGCTGGACAAGTTATAGTAAAAAAAGGATGACTTTTTGGTGATTTAATTGAAAGCAGAAAATGACATCCAGGTCAAGGGATTTTGTAATAGACCTATTTCTATTTTGCGCTGTAATTTGTTTTTACTAAATGTGCTCAAATTTTGCGTAAATAGAGACAATACTGTCAGTGTAACACCACCAAATCTATAGTAAAAGTTACATCACATTTAAATAATAAGTTACAAGCTAGCTTGTGCAATTAAATTCACAGAGGTCTGCAGGACTGGTACCAAAATGCTTTCTGGATTATAAAATTGCCAGTTATGAGAAGACCTCTGTTTGATGCTCTCAGAGTGACTTTACAAGGCTGAGCATTAGACTGTACAGTTTCATTTGTAAGTAAAAGGCATGAGAAACCAGCTCCATAAAATGGTATGACATTCTGAATTTTAGATAAAAAATATACATTAACATAAAATATTAGATGTGTCTTTGGACCTAATATCTGGTTTCAATTCTTTGCAGCCTCAGAAAAGTCTACTTACACTTCCAAGTATTTTTGGGATAAGTTTTCTTTTCTTTTTTTTTGTGTGTGAGAATATTTCTCTCTTTCTAGCCAAAATCTCTAACAAAGTCTGAGAAAATAATTAATTGTATAGAAAATAATTTCAAAAGGAGCAACAATTCAAGTCATGAAGTCCTAAAACTTCAGGTACAGTATAAACAATTCCTTGTTAATTGTAGCAATGTTGAATGTGTGAGCCTTCCTCCTCTGACATGGCATATTTTCTCCTTACATTGGAAAGAACTGCTGAGAGTGCTGAAAAAAGCATAATTTAGAAATAATTTCCTTCTTTTCCTTCAATAAAAGTCAGATAATGAGCTAAGTCACTTGTTTTTAAATATATGAATGTCTATTCTCCAAACTACCTAGCTCCCATGCTTGAAAAGACTTCAAACTCAATCCAGAGTCAGGAATTTTATCTTTCTGGCTGTCTTCTCTGAAAATCACTGAAGAACTCAAGTGATGCTGGTCACTGGTAGCTGAACCTGCAAGAGCTAACAAGAATCTGAAAAACCAAACTCTAGACATGTAGACTAAGAAATATGAGTAATGATGTTTAGACAAATCCCTGGCTAAAGGGAAGCATGGATCTAATTTTCATGACATCTTCCTTTTTATTTGTTTGCAAGCAGAATATTCCCATTTTCTTAGACTTTATTATGTGGATTAATAAGCCCTTCTGCATCTAGAAACAGGTAAAACACTTGAGAGGAACTCAAAAGAAAACCCTACCAACCAAATAATAATAAATGATTAAAAAAAAAAAAAAGTCAGAAAAAAAGTAATTAAAATAATTTGTTTCTCTTGTACTAAGAGCCCTGAGGAAAGCAATCATCTTTATACACTAGTATGATGTAGGACCTTTTCCCTTTCCAGGGCAAATATCAATGAAAAGCATCCTGAGGGACATAAAAATGGAAGATCTGAACTTAATGAAGGTTGACAATGACTATTATTGATGTCCTTATCACAAATGACAAGAGGTTTAGGAGACTATTCTAGCATATTGACACTGTACTGGTTCAAATGCTCTTTTTTTTCTTTCTTTCTTTCTTTTTTTTTTTTTTGAGCTAGCATACCATCCGCTTCAGAGACAGTGTTGGAAAAACTTGATGTGCAGAATGACATTTGTCACCCTTTGTTCCCCAGCCAAAAGCACTATCTTCCTGTTAGTCATCTTTCAAACTGAATAACAGCTGCATTAACACAAATTATCCTCTGTCCATCAATTTTAATTTCAAGATGAAAGGCAAAGACAAACTCCAAGTGGAAGAAGAATGTTTCAAGAACAGTTTCCCCTCTACCCTCCTCCTACCCACTTACTTTTACAAGAATATGAATTCAGGTTGTACAACACAAGATAAATGGGAAGTACAGTTTAGAAATATTTCTACACTAGCATGATCTAAATTGTAAAATGGTATAAAATATTCTATAAAAGATGTCATCAATCTATATTGTACAACTCCACTGAAATGCTAATAAGGAAGTTAAGAAACTGGAAAAAGAAAAAATCCAAACCTTTTCACCTCCAGACATCAAGAATGTGCATGGTGCCCTCAAGGTACACAAGAGGTCATCTAACAAAAAGCAAATGCAAATGAAGTCCATTCACTGTGCCCCTGCAATGTTATACTACAAAGATACAGGTACATGTCCATACTTTATGAATGATACTTGCCATATGCAGAAAGTACACAACTCCACTCACAAATCTTCAGTTTCCCAACATAAGATTTATTAAAAACCATTCTGAAACATTTCTTTGTAGCTTCTCTAGGTTTGAAGTCTTTAAAATAAATACTCAAAACACAATTCCAAGCTTTTTTATCTACAACTAAGCACACTGGAAATGTTTTCTTAAAAAGGTATACTCACACAATTCCTGAAGTTTAAATATAAGCAAGGCAAACTTCTGGTATAATTGTGCAACTAGGCAATACTTTACTTGTTTATAGCATAATGTACTTGTAAGTCATTACTAGTATCTGAAAGTATAAATTCCCCAGGTCATTAGTAGTAAAGTCTGGAAAATGAGTTTTATTAAATAAATTTATCTTTCCATAAATCAAATTCTGATTCTGCACTGCTTGTGACAGGCGGATTCAACCGGGTTTAAGACAAAAAGTTCTCCCTCATTCTATTTTCCATTCTAATAACAAACGGTTGCTACAAAAGAAACAAAATCTAATTATGAAAAGAAATAAAAGTGCATAGTAAAATAAGCCTGAGTATAACAAAACTTTTCAGCTTTAATGTTTATTTTTTATCTATACCAACACTTACACTTGCATATATAGAAGACCAAAATACCAGTGTGACTTTTATAAGGAAGGTTCATTAATCTTAAAACATGCCGACCAGAAACTGTCTGCCTCATAAAACATTGCCCAAGTTAAATGTATGTACACCTCATGTTGGATATCTTTGAAAAATAATTCCTTTCCATGTAAAAAAGTCTTTAGATATTTTCTTTGAAATAGGGCAGGACTCAAAATGTGGTTGAGAATCTTATGGCAGAGATATGATGTGAAGAAACAGCTGTAAAAAAACTCCTCTCAATTTATCTAAGTTATAAACCTCTTAAAAAACCAAGACCCTAGTCATCTGCTCATATTGAAGAGTTCTTTCTGTTTCTGCTAAGTTTCTGGAGTAAATTTGTAGTAAGATGAGTTTTCCTAACAATGCACTCTCATGTTCCTGCTGGTTCGGCTGGCTACCGAGATTTAGTTGGAAAACTGAAGAGCAGGACAAATAGGTAAAATGATTGCAGGGAACAAAGGTCTCTGAAGACCTGTTAGATGATCAAAATAAATGCCACTAATCCAAATAAAACCATCTCCTCTATAAACAAACCCTTCTGTTTTCTTCACTGTCAAAGAGCATCATGGCTAAATGTACAAGTAAAGAAGTATCCCTCAAATGGAGCAGTATTCTTCATGGGGAGAGAGGGGAGGGGTGAAGCAAGGAAAAAAAAAAAAAAGGTCTGGCAACAGTCGGTATATTAATTTAGTACTTAATATATCCCATCTCATATTTATGTTGTTAAAAGGTTTTCATTGATCTTTGTCCATTACACTTAAGATGCATTTTATAAAATGATGCTATGCCTATTTCACACTTTACTAGCAAATTCATGTCATCTTAAAATCTAGTTCAGTATTTTACTAAGAGTTTACCGAGTCTACAGCATGCTTAGGCGAGTAATCCAAAAAAACAGTTGTCTGATGGAGTTCTTTATTTCCACTAGAGCTTTACAGAAATTGCAGTCAATGTGCAAGTAGCCAAGAGTTATGAACTATCAACATGCTGATAGGAAAGTAAACAATGTAAAAGTGAAGCCAGCATTTGAGTCTCACAGCATGGTACACTGCTGTAATGGTTTAAATCATAAGCCAAATGATTGTTATTATAGAGATAGTGAATGTCGT
Organism: Cariama cristata; assembly: GCF_000690535.1. Lineage (NCBI taxonomy): Eukaryota > Metazoa > Chordata > Aves > Cariamiformes > Cariamidae > Cariama > Cariama cristata. The sequence continues at coordinate 72,913 of NW_009636316.1, read as the reverse complement.
GCTTACAGAAAAATTGTGCATGTTAAAAATGACTGCCATTAAAAAGATAAGTCTCACGGGGGGAAGGGACCTCAAGCCAGTAAACAGACAAAATGCATTACAGAAAAAAAAAGCAGGACAGAAAAGAGAAGTCTTATCTAATTACCAGTTTCAGCTATCATTTATAGTACTCTTTACTAACAAGAAAAGGCTGGAAGAGAGACAGATACAAGGGAGTAGACTTAATTATTTATTTTTTTTAAAGCAACACAATCTCCGTTAGAATTAAGAGCACAACATCTAAAATACACATATCTGAAAACAGATACTGGGTCTTTTTAGGCAATCTTTGGCACCAGTGGGAAGAATTCTGCACGTAAATGGCATTCTTATTTAAATGTCATAATAAAAAAAGAAAGAAAAAGCTGACCCATAGAAACTTAGAGAATGAGATCCCTCCACCATTAACACAGAAATGTGTTCCTTGTCACAAAAGAAGAGGAAATTTGCACAACCACCCCGCCTGTTGTTATAACCAGATTAAAATACCAGAGAAGGAAGTATCTCTCAATGTAACAGTTAACAAGGAACCATTTTAGTTTATTGTCCAGGAGGCCAGAAACAGAGGACTTACTTCATACGACAAAATACTAGCTACCTTTTTAGCATTCTCCTGGCGCATAGCTCTGGCCAGAAGACAATTTATTCCCCTTCACCTTGGAATCCTACTGACAGCTGTATGGTAGCTGACATGGAAGGGCAACACGTTCAAGAATGCTTAAGAGTCAAGAGTCAAAGTTTTTAAATCCAGAGAGGACCATGATTACGATGTCTAAGAGCCTTCTGCTCAACTCAACCAATTGATTTTCTTGAATTAATTCCTGCTTGACTAGGACATTTCAAAGAAAACCAAAACACTATTTTTTTTTGAAGTTACTGCTGATGAAGGATCTACCAAAGTTTTTAGAAAATTGTTCCAGTGGTGGCTTATTCATCATACAGCATGAGATAAAGATGCTATGAAGAATCTACTTTCACAATGCATGGAAAGTTTTACTGATCTTGTACTGTCTTTTTACAGCCAAGAATATGAATTTAGACATACCCAATGCCATCAAGGTCTGATCTGATTTTCGAAGACACACTTATTTCTATACTGTGCTATCAAATATTCTTGAGGACACTCTACCCAGTGTTGTAATGTGTCTCAGAATGCCAGCATTGGAAAGTTCAGTTTCCACATGCACTATGAGAGCCAGTTTTGTTTCCAGTAGAGCTGATGCTCAGGCTGAATTTGTAAGCCTTCCTAGCCATACAGTGGCTTTTCTGAGTTTCAAGGATGTCTCTACAGCAATAGGTTTCTCTGAAATGGCAAGCACCTCTGGAACAGAAACCTGTTTGATAGGATAAATCTTCCTTACATGCACCTTCTCTTTGCCGCTTCCTAGTCGCTATGCACCCAGTGTGCATAGCCATCAATGTACATACTCTCAGCATCTTCCCAGGAAACATTCAGATCTGCTTCTCTTGATCTCTGGATGTTACCCCAAGATCCTATGCTTTCCCAGACCATGAGATGACTGAGGAGTGCAGCAGAAAACATCCCAAGTGTGTTGCACAGATTTCTGTCTCTATATCTGAACTTTGTCAAGTATACAGCTAGAAGAACCAGACACTTTACTCCTGTTATTATCAGAGCCATGTTAAATGAAATGCTTCTGGATTTTTTTCTATCTAATACTCTCTTCTTCATATAACTAAGAAGCACATCAGCCCCCTCGGGCATTCAGACAAGCTTACGACTGATTGCCCATTCAAATTGGAGTAGGTTATCCACTGTAGTTGCAGATTGCTTCCAGAATAATTCTGGGGGTGGAGGGGATTCTGTAAAAAAGTGTTCTTTATTCCTAGGAGCAGAACTTTCTTTACTTCCAGCCATTTCAAAGAATCATTATTTATTGGCACAAAAATCCACTTGGAAACTAATATATGAGAGGAATGCTCAGTATAGAGCATGAGTTGAAGGGTAAAAGTCACCTTTATAAGTTATTCTCAAGGCAATCACTTCATATCTCTTTTCATTATGCAGTATATTTTTCAGGTATTCATTTCAAATATATTTTTAAAAAGAAAACATTGAGTTCACTATATTTTAAGACTCCTAAAATACCGTTATGCATTTGAAGGATTTTGTGCTCCAAGTCAGTAGTTCGTCATCTCTGTTTCTCTTTTACATGTGAAACTAGATGAGAAAAATCAGATTATCACTCTCAAAGCCCTTCAGGAGAAAGCTAAATTAACATGACAATTCAAGTTCATGGAAGAAGACACTTGTGCAAAGTGTGCATGACTTATAAATTCATTTAACATTGACTTTGCAATTAAGTTAGCTTACTTCCTTAAAGATGCTGCAGCAAACTTGGGAATGACGTAGGTAAATGAAGAAGCAATGCAGAAGGCATTACCTTTTACTCTCATTTGGTTAACTGGGTTTTCTAAAAGTGTCCATGTCTTCCAGAAGTCTTCGGCACAAAATTATGACAAACATCAAAGAAAAAATATAGCCAGGACTTTAATGTTTAGAGGGAAAATGGCAACTCCAGAAAGAAAGGACAAGCATAGCTGCTATAGGCCACAATCTAGGTAGGAGAAATTACATACTTCGAACAGTTCATTGTTACTAAATTCTGGAGGGCAATATCTATAAAACTGGTGGTATCTCAGGGCTGGCACGTAATGCATTTAACAATGCTAATATGTTAATGCAATTTAATTAGCTAAGTTCAGCACATTGCTTAAGTGTCCTTTGAAAGACTCGTAATAGAAGTATGAAGATTGATATGAATGAAGTACAAATAGAAATGTGTGTGTGTATGCACCAGATGAAGCAGCAGAACAAGACTTGAGAAGAATGTCCTATATTGATAACAGAGGAAACTATACCCAACAATAAAATGAGGAATGTGCTGCTTTTGTCAAAACCAGAAATCCCCCATGAACAAACCACGGACACAGACTGTGTGTGGGCAGAAAACCCTGCATTCTGCAAGCAGGGCAATAGTGTCAAGGTTACGGCATGCTATCGAGCATCCTCTTCCTTCTCCAGTTAGTTAATGAGGAAAACAGACTGTCATCATATAGATAAGTCTGTCCCAAGCAGGAACAAGACAACAAGACAGCAACCTTGCCTGTGATTTATGGAGACTAATGCAGGCAGAATTTGGAAGCAAATGCCCACTCCACAACAGTTGTGGACTCCAAAAAGTCTGAAAGTCCAAAAATTAGTTTTCTGTTGCCACACAGAACCTCAGAGACATGATGGGGTGCAAATCAGCATTCAATAGTTGATGTCTTTTATCCTGTGTGAAGCACAGGTGATCCTGGACAGACTATTTTGGAACTCACATGTCTGTGTTTGAGTTGGTGTGAGAACGAATGCAAATTTTGAGATAGATAATGGGTAAAAATCAGTTTATTTATAGATTTTGTAAATAAATACTAACTTCTGCTGGAGTAACTCCTCACACTTACACAAGTAGAAAAAGCAAAGTCTTGAACTTTCAGTGCAAAAGAAGTGGTTGCAGGCGAGGAAAAGTGATTTATGTGTCATTACAAGGTGATTTATGTGTCATTACTTCTCTAGCAAACATCTATAGCTTTTGCTGAGAAAAATAGCCCTTCTTGAAAGATGTCATGAACCTACTTATGCAGGATAAATAGATAAAATGAAGACAAACTGATAGTTTTCATGCAATATCAAGTTTAATTTCTCCCTCATGTGGTAGTTTTATAGACACAGATTATAACATCCAATTTAGGGGATAAAAGAGATAGACACCTTTATGCAAGCCCCTGCAACTTTTGGGCCATGAAGACGATCCGAGGGCTGGAGCACCTCTCCTACGAAGACAGGCTGAGAGTTGGGGTAGTTCAGCCTGGAGAAGAGAAGACTCTGGGGAGGCCTTAGAGCAGCCTTCCAGTACCTAAAGGGGCCTACAAGAAAGATCGGGAGGGATTTTTTGCAAGGGCCTGTAGGGACAGGACAAGGGGCAATGGTTTTAAACTGGAAGAGGGAAGATTTAGATGAGATATTAGGCAAAAATTCTTCACCATGATGGTGGTGAGGCACTGGCACAGATTTTCCAGAGAAGTTGTGGATGCCCCATCCCTGGGAGCATTCAAGGCCAGGGTGGATGGGGCTTTGAGCAACGTGATCTGGTGGAAGGTGTCCCTGCCCATGGCAAGGGGGTTGGACCCAGATGGTCTTTCAGGTCCAT
>NW_009636316.1:22541-68583 GCF_000690535.1 Cariama cristata | reverse complement strand
AAAAAAAAAAAAAAAAAAAAAAAAATAGCCAAGAGGCCTGAGCAGTCAGGCTATGGACTAGTATAAGGTGCAGATTTACACCTAAGACTTTGTTCCCATTCAGCAACACACCAGTCCAAGAGTCCAGTATTGGGATTCATACACACTAGAGAGGTGAGGAGCGGAAGCAGAGAGCATGGCCAGGGCTTGACATACTCTATTTCACGGCTCAGTGAGTCACTGACATTGCATTTAAAATCTGCTGTATTCTAATAATCTCCTGATTATAACAAAGGTCAGCATAGCTGAACTTTACATATGTGACTAGCTTATTAACTAAGCCAGTTTAGTGGTTTAATCTGTACATTTTTTTAAAGATGGGATAAACAGTCAGCAAGAAATAGTTTTGTTTATCACTTTGTTCTCCAAATTCACTTATAAACTGTTTTTCCATAATTTTTTTCCATCATTGCTCAAGGTATGATGTAAGTGATAGGAGTAGTCATTGATATAAAGGTCCTGCAGTTCAATTGAAAAAGGGCAATGAATAATTAGGAAGAGGCAGACAGGAAAGTGCAATTCTGATGAGCACGGGATGCAGTTTCTGGCTCACCTTACTGCCAGAATGCAGCAGTAAAACAATGCTAAGGCTGAGGTGCTACAAGAATTAGGATACCTGAAGGACCAACTTCCCAGAGATGTCAGAGAAACATACACATGGCAGTTGTCAAGACATGGGATGTTGAAAAGTTATTGCCATAACTGAGTCTTGAGACGATGCAGCTGTTTGCTGTGACAGTTGTTTCCTTAGACAAGCCACAGAGAATAAACCTGTAACATGTGAGGGCCTGGAGAAATGTCGGACTTGCAAAGCAGCCCTTTGAGACAGGTAGAACAGTGGTGATCTTGGTTTGATGAGCAGACAGCACTGCAGGCTGCTTATTAGTATCTGCATGCATATCTTGACATGAAAGGGAATCACAACTAGTAAAATCCAAAGTCAGTATATTCCACAACGACCATACTGAGTGACAAATGTTAATTTCAGCTAAAGGTAACCTCTTTACTGCAATATAAACTTCTGAAAGAAGTAAAGATGTGTTGCAATATTGAGACCCTCTGGAGCTAGAGCATTTAAATTATTTTCTCCTTCAAGTTTGGAAGCTTCCTATTCTTCCACTCCAGGTGAATGCAGAAGAGTCTGTCTTCATAATGTAACTGTAGTTGAATTTCACACAGTATCACAGATAAAGAGTGTGCAAAACATAAAACTTTGCAGTGCTGTCTGGTTTCTACAACACAGCTGCAGACAGAGAATATCACCACAAGACACCAGAGGTTTTGCCAGAATACAGATGAATAGGACCTTATTAACTTTACTTTCTATTTGTCACCTTAGATCAAAATATTAGTTTTCTATTTTGCACTTACAATATGCCTTTGAGTCACAGGAATACCAAAAAATACAATAATATACAGTGATAATTTCCTTCATTACTGAAATGAATCCTTCTTTGGGATAATCAGGGATTGAAGAGCGTACACCAAATCAAGTGCATTGTTATGTTCAAATATAAATCTGTATATATGAGTCTAGCAAGACGCATGGGCTTTGATTTCCAGACAGACTCAAGCCAGGTAGCTCAGAAGGACAAAGCATATTTGGTACTTTCTAGCCACATTTGGTACATATCTAGCCACAAGCAGTACAATTAGAGCTGCCGTACAGCAAATTCTCTTCAAAAACATGATGGTGCATCTGCAACCGAAGCACTTAATAAGGCATGTGTATCAGCCGCTGCCAGGGAGCCTTTTTGTGCCGTGCAGAAGCTCTGAGGTCACATCAACTCTTAAGTGCTGCCCATTGAACTTTCAACACCATTTCTGAGCACTGGTATTAACTTAGTCTTAACACAGGACAGATTAGCTTAAGTGCTCTGCACTAGCAGGATCATAACAATGGAAACTGTGACCTTGCCCTCCCTAACCCTTGAAGACTTCTCAAGTACTAACAGAGTCTTTGAAAGCCTTCAGTTAACGTTACTAATTATAACTGCCTTTTCTTGGGTTTAAAAGCAGTGAAACACTGTTTTTAGCCTGACTGAGGCAATGCTAGAAGTCTCAAGAAAAGATCATTCTTTTCTCAAGCCCCTAAAACTTTTGATAAAGGCAGAAAACTTACTATCTTGGAATGACACAAAATCACTTCTTATTACTAAATTACATATTAAATATCACACTGAAAAGTATTGACTTCAGGTATCATTTTGTCTTATTAAAACATTACAAAAAATCCAGAAATAATGATTATTGAACATGTTCATAACCACCTCAATATGCAGTTTCCAAAAACTATGTGTTCTTAGGCTATCACCTACAGGCACCACAGATACAATCAAACAGTTGTCACCAAAGAAGTCATTTCCCAAGCACATCTTTCTAGTATGTTTTATATGTAGGTGCACACACAAGAAAATATTACTACTCAGCATTAAAGTCAGAAAAAATTGTGACTCACAGCAGAACTGCCCCCACCCCCACCAGTACTATTGCGTGGTTTTAAGTAGCTGTATCAGTAGAACTATATAGGTCATTCAGTCACAAACATGATTGACATCAAATAGAGTAGCTCTTTTCCATCTGTTGTCATGTCCCAAATATGAAAAACATAGTGATCTCATATAGCAAAGACTCAGGAGCACTCATACAAACCTGTCGTACAGCTTCCTAAACAAATTAAATACTTCAGCCATACATCTGCCTTATCACATGTTATGCTTTCACTTGAGAAGCATCAAGATCATATATATAAATCTCTCCCTCCTAGATGCTTTGCACTCTTCAGCAACCTAGCTGAAAGGATTTATGTCCAAGTCCAGCTACTCAGGGACACCAACACATTTCTGCTCAGTGACGATGTCTGACCCTCCTCGCAGGAAAGAAGTGCTATGAGCACCTGCAACAACAAACATTTTGTGAATCTCCCAAAAATCTCTTGACATTTAATTAAAAGAAAATTTGATTTGTCTAGTAGATAGGGACCTACTTGGGATGGGGAGGTGCATGTTCCCTCCTTCAATGACTATGTAGGGCAAAATGTTGGTGTATTTGTAGGAATGAGAATACAACTCTGAATTTCTCAGACACTATGCTCAAAAGTCATGTTGGTGTGCCCCCTCTCTCCCCCTCCCATCCCCCGCCTTTCACTTGCATCTTTTCTCCAGCAAAGATTTAATTATTTAATGCCAAGTGCAATAACATCAGGAGCGACCAAGAGCATTCTTCCATAAAATACTTCATAGCACGCTAATTAGGGCTCTTCTGAGAGATTTAACAATCCCTGTAGGCAGAGGAGGCATCTAAATCTGATCTCTTCTAATCCCAACGACTGTCCTCATTTTTGTGCTATTGCAAAGGGGAGCAGAGAGCTTTTAGTGGCCACCTTTTGTGAGAAAAGTACAGCTCATGCCTCAGTCCCACTGTGGATAGGTGCCTTGTTCAATTGTAAGAAGTTGGTTAAGACTAAGACAAACTGCGGTGCCTAGCATTTGCTATTGTTTATGTAGATTGCACAGCCGACTGCTTAACATGTTGGCTTCGATCCAAGCATGTTACCAGCTCTTCCTCCCTGGAAAGAGAACCTTGTGTAGCTAATTCAGAACAGCAAATTCCACTAGGTACATTTCTGTGTGTAAGGCTCTCTCATGCTGGCCCCAGCTCCCTCCAGCTGGAGGGAGCTTACGCAACGTGGAATATGAAAGGAGCAAGCCACGCGGGGAGCACATTTTCATTTATGGCAGAGCATGTTGTTGAGTGGTGAGGAACACAGGCTGGAAGGGCAGCACCAGCACCAAGCAGCTACCAGGAGTAAAGAAGCACATAAACTGCGAAGCTTTACTATTCTCACAGTTTTGAGCTTCTGACCACATCATGACCACAGCATCACACTTTGGCCGGTACAAATGGAATTTTGCAGTGCATAAGGGAAGTATAAGCAAACCAGAGGATTAGCACTGGTCTGAACATTGCATCCGATTGCAATGAAATATGTTACCTACATATTTGTGCCATTAGTTATAGGTGACATAAACCAAGAGCACAAAAACAATTGCTTAAGTGTTAATAATATTCAATTACCTCTCACCTTATTACGAATCACTGATGTTTCTAATATTTCTGCTCTTCCTTAAACTCTTCAGTTTTGCCACTGAAAATTCAACAGTAACCAGCTACCATAAAAAATAAGGACAGTAAATAGGGACTGTTTTTTATTGAAACATGGCTGGTATTTGAAGAGTTATTGTAATGCTTATTGAAATCAACATAAATCTTCCCCCCAAATTAATCTAAGATCTTTTCATTACAAAAGAAAGTTGCAATATGAACTTGATTAGTTATGATTAGTTATGTCACCCTATACAATTGATCCTTTTAAAACCAGAACAAATGTGAAATTTTAATCATATTTTTAAGTTGCTGCTCTTCATTTTTACCAATTAATGACTCTTTTGAACTTCACCTCATGATACTTGATTAACCCTCTTAAATATACCGGAGGTTATACATTCTTCATTTATGTCATTCGTTAATCACTGTTCAATAAATGCTGTCAGAAAGCTGTCATCTTTGATGTCTCATTGTTTGCTTCATTCTTTCTTGTTGGTAGTTAATCAAATGCTCCCCTGCTGTGGTCAAAGCACAGTTTGATAGCAGTTTCAGAGGCGATCCGGCATTAAAACACAGAGCTTACTGTAAAGATTCATTTTTTCTTATACCATGCTAAACCGAAGGCTTTCATTTTGCAGTCCTTGGCAAATGATATATTGCTGTCATGCCCCTACGACTGGGTAGCTCAGAAAATAGTACTAAGTTCTGCCATCTAACTGAAGCACACTGTAATGACTGACTAATTACCTGCAGCTCTGAAATGAACTGCAAAGTTTCCACTGTCAATCACAGTGAAATAATGTTTCTTTTTTTTTTTTTAGAGATTGGCATTAGAACAATTGTCAAAATGTGTTAAAACTTCAGGGGGTGGCAAGTCAAATGAAAGCATCCAACAAAGAAAAAATTCTATCCTGGGATAAAATGAACATTTTCATTTCTAATGCTTGTTCAAGACAGATTTATACTGAAAATATTCAGAAAGAAATTCTGCAAAAGCAATAGTTAGCAGGCAGACTGAAAACAAGTGAAGTACCAACTCAGAAGAGAATGAAAGAGGAGAATGAAATGGGACCAGGAATCCTCACTGAAAATACAAATACATGTAAAAACAGACTACTAGAAAACACTGTGTGTTTTTATAGTAGTTTGGAATTGTCATGCTCTTTTGCTTTGAAAGAAATCATCAGTGTTTGGAATCTTTGTAAAGATATTAAAATCATCCTGTCTCTCTTTTCAGAGATCTTATCCCTGATTTCATGATCCCCCAAACAATTGCAGATGTTCAGCTGAAGAAGCAGTAAAACGTAGTAAGACATGTATCAGATTAATACATATTATCGTCATCTTTCACTTGTAAGTGAAATTGTGTATTTATATAAGACCAGTAGCACAAATAAAAGAATCAGATCAAAAACCTCAAGAAAATGACCAAAAGGACCAAAGTAATTAAACTTTGGGAATAGTTGAGATAAAGGAATAATTTTCAGCCACAACGTTCAAGTTGCTTGGGAAATGGAGAAATGAAAAAATTATTTCTTACCTTAAATCCACCAAGATTATTAGGAAAAATTTCATGTCTGTGCTTATTGCTTTGTATATTATTGAAGAATTAGTTTTGCTTGCTATCCTGAGATCTAACCTGTTTTGCAAACATGAACTCTACAATTACCACCTGAACTTTAGACCTGCTTAAAAAGTTCATTAAAGTACTTAAAAACTCACTGGCATCACTGAAAGCCGAAGCACTTTTAGAAAGAAGGCTATTATACTACATAATAATTTTATAAATAACATATAAAAACTACTATATTTAGCAAGTGATAAACAGTAGTCCCTAAGAAGTTAAGGCACTTTTAGCCAGTTAGGAGCCTGCCCTACTGTATTGCTGTTCCCTGGGTTCCTCTTCTGCAAAAAATCTAGTCATAGTGGCCTATCATTAAAACATTCAAATTTGTAAAGACAAGATCTTGGGAAGCCTATCGGAGAAGTATCCTGGAAACTCTCAGATTGTGGCAGAGGTGGATAAGTGTAATTAAAAAACCCCCTTACTGTAAAAGTATCTTTGTAGTAAACACTTTATGATCCAGCCAAGGTACAGATAATGACAAAACCTATCTGTATCATTTTTGGATCTCTGTGCTGTGTGGTTTTGCTATAGCTTTCATTAAGAATATACATCTGTAATTAAAATAAGAACTTAGTGGACTATTTCTATTCTAACTTTCTCTTTGCTACCTGCTATTTGCCATTTTTCCCTCGTTTGAGACTGAACAGAAGAAAAGATGATGTTTTAGCCTGCAGGCACTGTCTTTAGACTTTTTTTTCAAATGACTGAGGGAACAAAATATTTTCCTTTCTCTAGACACTAGCATTTCACCTGACTCAAATCCCCATGGCCTCAAGTACCATTTTCTTTTATGTTCAAGTCTAGAAACAAAAGTGCTAAGTTAATACATAGACAGTCTGTTCATTCTTGTTACAATACACCTCTTGGTGTGCCTTTTGATCTTAAAAAGAGCAGTATAAAAATTTAAGAAAAAAATCTGAAGGCTATAAATCCCTGCTGTACTAATAGCAGGCACTGACCTATTCAAAATCTGGAGGTTAATTTGCTAAGGTTACAAGGCAGTAAAACCATCTCCATTGATACCTGCAATGCTCCAAACAGTTTTCTTTCCAGCAGTACCTGAAGTTCACTGACCTGTTTAGCCTAGCTCTTAGCCTGTGTTGCTCAACTTCTGTGTGATATCACCACTGCCAACTTACACTGCTCTCAGACAGGTAATATTCGAACAAATGTTTCCAGAAGAAAGAAGTGATATCATGATCCTGATTCACAGTGAGCTGTATGTTGAACATCTGTGGAGTATTTCAGTGCCAGTAAAAGATGGGTATTGGGAAAGAGGAGGGATCTGCTAACATGTTTTCCAGTGAGATTTAAGTTCAATTGCCTGATTTTGTTTTTCTCTCCCAGGCACCGAATTTTTGGTGGTGTATGATTGCCTTCAGTGAAGTTACTGAATGTTTTGCAGGAATGTCATAAAAAATGACTCAGGCTAAGTCTGTGCTGTTGTCTAGTGCATCAAGCCTCAGTGAAGTGTAAGCCAGCAAAATTGCATTAGGATGAATTTGGACCCTTATTCTTTAGGGAGTATGAGGGACTTTGCTACAGATGCAAAATGACAGATGCATGATGGCTTTTACATGTGTTTTATAAATGGAGATACTCATAAATAACTATGCTAAGCAAAGTAAACTCCTCACAGCTTGTCCATGGAGGAAACTCTGAGAACATTAAAAAAACCACCCCACAACAGTAAGCTAAATCAAGGAACTAACTGAAAGGTGCTCGTTTGTGGGGTTTTGGTTTTGTTTCTGATTTTTTCAAATTGAGCTATTATTTGGAAAAAAATAATTTAAAAAGGCAGCTCCCACAGCAACTTTCCAATAGGTTTTTGACCAAAGTGTTTAAATTTTAAACTTTTTGCATTCTGAACCAAATGCAGAAAAAACCCCTCTGCTCAATGCCTGAACCATGGAACCAAGAGGATTCCTTTCATTTAATCTAGTATAGCACTGAGGCTTCTCATATGAAGCAGAATTTCTTTACTGCCTTTTTTCAGGAAATATAATCCACCAGGGAGAAGGAATTTGACACAGATTGCATTATTTTTCACCTAGCAAATCTGCATTCTCAATGTAAAGTTCCCTACTCTCTTGTAATTAGTATTCTAAGGTATAATTATATGGAGATTGAAAACCTTTTTTCTCAATTTAAAATTGTTGCCGACAGCTCCTCTTCAGGACTCAGACTGACTCAGTATATTGTCACAATCTGTAAGATGTCTTCAGTATCTCCATTGTCTCTTTTTTTCTTAAGTTTTTTGTCTTTGTGTGATTATCTTTCTTTTCCCTCCTCTTTTCCTTTTTCTCTTTTTCATTGTTCATTATGTCTCCATATTTCCCAATGGGCTTCTGGAAGACTCTGTCCTTGGTTTCTATTCTCCTCTCTGTTTTGTCTGCAACCGTTTTCATTTTAAAATTTAATTATCCTTATTAGCTGCTTTCTCTACTCTAGATTTTCTTCTCTTTTGCCTGTTTCATAATCTAATCACAGGCACCTAGTTTTAAGCTGCAACTCAGCCTGTTTTAAACAGAGCTCTTAAACCTTCACCAAAACTTCATTTCTGACCACCAGACCATCAGCTTCTTGCCTGGCACATATGATTGTAATAAAGGGAACAAATTTGACATTGATCCCACTTATTCAGGCTATATCTTATTAATTCTTTCTGCATACCAGCACCTGTTTTCCCTTCCACAGAAGCAGTTGCCATTCATTCTGTCAGCTAGAACATTATCTGAAGTATGCACACATCCTGCTGCGGGTCCTGATTGATTCTGTCCTGACCCACTCACAGGCATGGAGAATGCCTCTCATCCCTTACATATTATTGAAAAATTAAGTACCTTAAAGTAACCAAACCCACTATTTTTTACTAGTTTGGGCTAGCTTGCTCATCCCACTACTTCTCCTCATCATTATCTTGTTACATTTTATATTTCTCACCAGTCTATCAGTACCTACAGGTACCTTTTATTGATTAGTAAGAGAGGAAGGGACAAAAATTTCCCTCCAAGCTGGATATTCATACTGGTTTCCTAACTTCTAAGGTACTTAGCCTCAAAATTCTACTTTGCAGTAAATATTAGGAAACGACAGAAACGATCACATTATCAAGAAGCCATTGTATGAAACGGAAAAGATACCTTTAACCTTAATGGTATCTGGAAAATATCTAACTTGGAAATACAGGATCCTGAAATGCTCAGCAGAGGGTGAATGCTTCCAGAGGGAAACTCTGATCAGGCACATTACAAGGAACCCTGCTGCTTCTAAGTAACCATGTCGGATTATACTTGTGCTTTTCTTGTGTGGTTCTGAGTTTCTGTGTGTATGTTTTAGTTTATTTTACATAAACATCTTCCCACTGACTGTGCAGGAAGTTTTGGAAATTGGTCTAAGCCTGTGAAGTTTAAATAAGGTACTGGGATAATCTATTTAAGTGAATTGTGCTGTCTCTTGAGCAAAGGCTCTGGGAAAGTCAAGTACTGATGATTATTTATTTCTCAACAGAGTTCAGATACATCTGCACACTAAAGCACTTCCCCTCAGTATGTTTTTTACTATGTAAGTAGGAAGGAAGTGCTTAGACTGACTACTACACTAACACTAGATACGATCTTATTACAAGATGTAGTTCCATCTAGGCATACACAAAATATTAGAATCATACTATGAAGTGGTATATGTACATAACCTCTATATGTAAAAATACAGTATGTAAAAATTAAAATAAACATTGCATAGGTTTGCATATATGCATGCAAATCTAATACCAGGTACAGGTACTTACATTGAATAAAACTTACTGACAAATACAAAATTCTGCACTAGCAGAAGAGTAGTATGCTGCAAATGGCCTATTTCAGTAACATAAGAGATTTTTATCTATTCTTTATTACCAGCTACATTTCTAAGTTGAATAAAAAAAATGTTATCTGTCATCTTGACTCAGAACTCAAATGTACTGACTTCACAGTATTTCCAACGAGAGAAGATGTACCCATATTCATCCAGGGAAAACTGACACAGAGTTACTTACCTAAACCCATACTAGAAGTTGTTCGCTGAACTGAAAATTGAAGTCAAATAACACAGCTATTAATGCTGTGCTTTTTCCATTAGGTGATTGCTCTTACCATGGCAGGCAGCCTGAGTAACATGAGCAAGATTAGTGTTTATTTTATCTGAGGCTGATATCTATGTTATTTTCATACTTGGGAGGCAATTTATAATTTTGGTATTAATTTGTCCTTTTAGGAGCAGGCATACTATTTTCTGTGCTGCAGAAGTTCACGCGGTCACGTTGGATCACAACTCAGAAAGGAGAATGGGGGAAAAAATAAATGAATCACTTTGACTTAAAAGTGGAATTTAGATGAAAAAACATTGATAGAGACTTCAGTTAGAAGTGTTTTCAGGTGTCACTGTGATAAAGCATAGAGCTCAGACTGCCACAAATCTTACAAAAATAATCCAAGTATTTGCATAAAATATAATGATTTTAAATTAGAAAGAAGGAAAAAGTTATTAATAAATGATGGATTAATTTAATTCACTATAATCCTGATAAGCAAAGCTAGAAAACTGAAATGCTATTAAACAACTCCTTTCCTGTTTCCTTTCCTTTCCACCTTGTCTGTAATCATATCTCACTATTATCACTGTAATTGAGATTTTCAGGTGAAATATTCACCTGCTTTGTGGAATGCTTCTTTAGCACTCTTGCCTATTTTTTTTAATTTTAGTGGGTTTTTTTGAGAGGAATGTGTTCTCTGAAATAAGAAAATTATCTTTTGATATGCCATATTTTTCTTATTATTGTAAAGTACAGAAATTTTTATTACCACACTTTCCAAAGCAAATATGCATTGATTTTACTGAGTTTGAAAAAACGAAATTTATTTAGGAAAAAGTAATCAGTGTCGCCTGTTAGCTACTATTATTTTCATGGTGACGTGACACCCTACTGACAGGCATGCACTGCTCAATACAGTTAGGATCTGCTTTACAGATTCAAGGGAGAGTCAACTTCACCTCATTCAGGTGGCAAGGTTGAAATCCCAAATTTCTTCATCTATTCTGGGTCCTTAAGCATACACTGGGTCTGAACAGTCTTTCAGTGTCGAAGGGCAACATAACTGATGAGTTTCATTTAGATACATTGACTTTCCCAAAGAAAAAATACTTCTGGCTAGAAAGTTCCTAACAAGTTCCACTTGAACAGTGCTAGCTTTAGAAAAAGTGTTGTCTTTCTGTACAACATCATTGATCAATTGATTACTCTTGATTGATCAATTCTTACTCTTTAAATATGATCAGACTTAAAGCAGGCTTGAAATTCCTCGCAAGAGGAAAAAAAAATAGGTTTGTTGAATGGAGACCATTTTTGAAGCATTCTATATAATTGAATCATTAGACTTTTGGGTATAATTAATGGCAAAACTCATCTAGATAGACTAAAATCAAGATAAGTTATAAAAGATTCTTCTATCAGTGTATTTTTCCTATTCAACTCAACTATCACATTACTGTGGAGAATATAATATTTAACACAAGAGTACAGTTCAGATTTCAGCATCTGTTAAACTAGTTATTTGACGTGTGAGGAAAAAGAATGTTTTAATGTAACAAGAGATAGCTCTCATTCCATCTGTGTCAATCTAAAGCTTATTTTGAGACTTTCCCTCTGAGTGATGTTCAGTTAAAGAGGAGATGCTTTTTGTTATACTTTCAAAGGCAAACAAAAGAGCCAGGGAAGTCATTAAACTGGCATATTAGTTAAATTGGTATATTCCAATAGTTTGAATACTAGATTCCAGGACATTCAGATTTTTTTTTTAAGGGGAACATTTTAGAGATGTAAAAAAACCACAACAGTAAAGCCAAAGTGAATCCCCTATAATACCTTTTTCCTCTATTGCTTTCTTTCTAAGTTAGGAAATATATACTGAGAGCTCAACTCAGCTGCTTAAGAGCATTGAATTCTGTTTGTTATCTGAAATTACCAAGGAACTGCACTAGATATCAGGCCTGCATTTCAGTGCTTGTCATTGCGCATGGTGGAGGTTATAGGCACACTGTGCATTTACCACTGCATTATAGTTAAAACCTATGCAATACATTGCACTCAAAGGATGTTAGAAACTGTTGACTAGTTTGTAAGGCTCTCTGTAGGCAGCACAAAAGCAATGCTACCTGAACTGTCACTGAAGTACACTGTTAATGCATTTTTCTGTCTGGAGTTCTGCAGCGTGGCCAGAGGGCTCCTCTGGTTCATGCTCAGTTTCTCTGGAGAATTGATGGCAGACGTCCCTATTTGGATCACCCAGCACAGCAAAGCAACGCTCCAGGCTTTGAAGACTGACTGGTGGCTACTGGTGGAGGTCTGAGAGGAATGAGACGGCTACTTGGGAAACAGCATTCTTTTTCTTTATCTCCTTTGCTATGCAAGGCTTTCCCCAAAGGGATGTAGTAGGATATTTGACGCCCTGGAAGGGTACAAATAGTGGTTGCTGAACTGCATTCAGCTTTGTTTGGGGTTTTTTTTAATGCAAATTTGTAGCAACAGTTGTCCAAGACTGTCACACAATCAAGAACTCTTAGTTCATATCTGTTCATGAAATACGGCAAGATGCAAGCAAGGAGTAACCAACCCTAATCAAGAAGAATGTTTCTGTAATTAGATGGGATTGTTTGTTAGCCTAAGAAATTAGAGAAAGCTCTTACAGCACAAACAATAACAGAGTTTATTGCCTCTGTAGTAATTTTTTCCCTTCACAGTCTCATGATTTGCAATAACATTTTGATTTTCATTTTAAGTTGTTTGGATTTTGCTGCTTTTGCTGCAGTACTTTTAGGCTGTAATGAATGAAGATAATACATTATCTTAATAATTTACCATCACAATAATGCTGCGGTAGTTTTTGTTTTGTTTCTTAAGAAAGTCAAGAGAATCTGCTTTTAGTGACATTGTTTATATGTCACCTTCCCCCTCTTATGTCTGTTCCCTGCTTGTGTCTGTTCATCAAGTTACAGCCATTTCACCATATGAATATGGTGAGTTTAAACAGGAGTTGCAGTAAGAAAAATATTGGTGTTTCCAGATATGTGAGTACGCCATCTTACTAAATGACTTGAACATAGGAAGTGGGAATGCACAGCAGAATGGCAGGGGTAATGCCATTAGCATACTGCAAGTTGCACTGATACCTCCCAGTGAGGATTAATGAGGGTCAATATACTGCTTTCATTGCTAATAAGCACAGGAAGAAGTAAATCAGGATCCCACTCATTTTTGCTTGACAGAAGGCAGTCACAGATCACTTCCAACACTTCCCTCGATGAATGATATGCCATGCTATATGAGGCAGAGCTTATTTGTGTCATTACAAATGCATAAAGCAAGTTCCCCTGGGCTATCAGTGGGTACCTTTTATCCTCCCTCCGTATAAGATCTGAACAGGTTTGCATCTGAGCCTCTGAAACTGTGTTCATGATAACTTCTTACTTCATGAACACCCTCCAAAAATCAGACTTGCCATGCATGCAGTCAACAGTCTGAAATATATGGATGGTTGCATCAAGTCTCCATGGTTCCTCATGGCTATACACACACCTCATCTTTGTACCCTGCCCAGTAAGGTCTACAAAAGGCTGGCATTGTGTGACAGTTGTTTATATGGATGCCAGAGAGATTCATACATATACACACAACTTGATTTTATACAGGGTAAGTACCATGATGTTGAATCAGCTGAATATATGAGACCAGAGGCTCACCACTATAAAGACATTCAGTTTTTCAAAAAGTAAGCTGAACTACAACACAATAAGTATAAAATGTTGTAGACAATAGAAGTTAAACCCCCAAATTATTCTTAAATTGAAAGTGATCAAAAAAAATGGATAATTGACACAGATGCTCGAAAAAAGTGCAAATCACAGAATTGTACTTTTATGCACTAGGATTACTTCACCCCCCAGCACACAGTTGACTGTCCTCTCTTATGCAGTTCCTGTAACCTATACAGTGTTATTACCCACCAAAATGTGTTCCACATGATTGTATTGTGCATTGTACCAAGCAGCAGTCAGGCACACTCAGACACAATTAATAGGACCATGGTACTTGGACCTCAGTAGTGCTCTGTGCCTTTATCCAAGATATTCAGTGCATTGCTTTTGAACATTTACTTCAAAGAGGTAGAAAGGGATGTTCAATAAACTTAAAACACAGAGGAGAGGTGGAAACTATCTCAGTGTGGCCATATCATGTTAGGAAGTTGTCTTGTAGAGATGTACTTGGGACAGAATGCAACAAGAAGTCAGGTTCTGTGGGAAGTTAATCATATGCTAATTTCAATAGTTCCATCTCAGATATATGGTTCTAAAAAAAAAACCAGCTAATTTGCATTTTGCCATTTCCTTTTCACATCTGAACTTCAAAAAGAAAAAAAAAAAGCAATTTCCCATTGCTTTTATTTTATTTTAAGTTTCACTGTTTATTTAATGAAATAAGGAATCTTTTGAACTTTTATCAGCTGGTGTTTGTACTATCTGTGGATCATTCATGTATGACGGTTTTACTCCTGGAGGCAAAGAAAGGTGAAGAGAAGAAAAAGTGCATTCTTCCGGAGTGCACTGAATATGATGATGCCCAGACAGAACAACAGAAGTTGTACCTTGTGGATAATACGTGCATAACTCCCATTTTCCAGAAGCTTTCCACCACCTATAAAGTGGCACATCCTAACAGAAAAAATACGCCATCGTGTTGCAGTGACTGTGACAATCCCAGGCCACTCTGGAGGTTATTGTGTTGTACAGTCACCAATTGCTTCAAAACACCAGAGTAGTTAGACCACAAAGAACTGGCGAAAGCAGCCCGATTGTCTAAGTGCTGATGACAATTTAGGACTAATGATGTCAAAAAGCCATTGACCATCTCTATTTGCCTCCCTGCAGGAGGCAAATCAAATCTCTTGTGCTAAAATGTGCTTACATGCTCTAGGAAGTGTTTTCTTTTATTACAAAAATTCAATGAGATTCTTTTTACTTGTACTAAAATACCAATGCAATGAAATACATATATGAGAAAGGAATACTTAGGCAAGAAGTTATACCCTTAATTTTTTCTGTGGAAATCTAAGAATCCTAAAGTTTGGAACACTGTACTACACAATGATTAAATTTTCATAATGAAACAATTTGTTGGAAATCATGACAGGAAAGGGAATTGTTTTGGAAGACACAACCAGTGTTTATTCATCTCTCTGTTATATCAAGTAATTGGCCCTAGATTAGAGCTGGGGGAGGAATAGGCATAATACCTGCCTAAAGAAACATCCTTGTTCATGTTACTCTGAACAAGCATTTTGCCTATCTGCTGCTTGCATCTTTGTAACACTGGCACATTTCAGTCTGTGGTCAACAATGCAGAGTGCTGAGCTTTCTAAATAGGTTTTAAAACAATTTTCTTTCATCTAACATGGGGAATACTGAAAGTACCAAAAAAAAGCTAATAGGACCCAAGACAGAAGGGGAAAATGGCCTTGGAACTTGGAAAAAAGTGATATAAACCATTTCAGACAGTATATCTAATCATACATGTAAGTCTAGTCATTCTGAGTCTTATTTGGAAAGCACTGTTTTCATCTGAAGGGTTCAGATTAAAGCTGCAGAGGATTTGCAAGCCCTATTCTGTAGGAGGCAAAGTCAGAAGTCTAGCAAGAGCCTAATTAAAGTCAATGAAGAAATTAACAAATGAAAACCAGAGAATAAAAAGAAGCACATGAAAGAAAAGGAGAACAAAAGTTATGATGGTGTTGTGTTTGTTGTTTTTTTTTTTTCTAATTATCTTTTGTATTTTCCGTATGATGAGTCACCCAACCTACAGTTACAGCACGACAGAAATGCCCACATCTCTATGTGTACAATACATCGTGCAATTTTGGGTTCAAGTTTCCCCATCAGAAGCTGAAAGTAAATGTAATACAGAGAAGCCCTGAAAACAAATCAGCTGACTTCCTGCAGGAAAACCCTAAGGGTCAATTCAAAGGAAATCCTGAAGAATCCTTTAGGGTGCACTTACTTGCTGTGTGGGCCAGTTTGTCACTTTTTGCATTATCCAGTTCTATGTCAGCTATTACACCTGCTCTTGTAGCATTAATGTCAGATAAAATATATGACCCTGATTCCTTTCTTGTGGTGGTTTCAGTGTCCTTCCTAAAAGGACACCAAATCATCACCTATTGTGGAAGTAGAAAGGATTTGTAGATCACCAGGACTTACATTCTGCACTAGGAGGCAGCCTATGCTTTGTGCAGGGACAGATCACCCCAGGAATCAGGACACCTGCAGAGATTGTCAGGAGGAGGCAGCATAACTTTATAGTTCAGGTTTCCCTCGTACTCAGTGTATTTTAAAGTAGTCAAGGAGGGATCATCTCTAAAAGATTAACTGGCCTTGGTACAAGAGTTTGGGTGTGAAAGCTGGACCACTGCGGAAAAAATATGAGTTCTGATGACTACTTTGGAATGAATCGACTGAATGGGGAGGAATGGTAGTAGGACATGAAATCATACAGTTCACCAGTATATCATAAGATATTACCTCTCTTTCTGTGGGTGCTGGAAGCTTGATCATCCTGTATTTGAGATTCTGTAAATATGGATGGAGGGATTTTAGGAAAAACGAATCCTTGCAGCTTTCTCTTACTTTTCTAGTGATGTTGGAATGTGTTTCCCATTTTCAAATCCCTATGTTTTGATCTTTTTTCTAACTTTTTCATGAGTTTTGCCCTTTAAATATCATAAAAATTGTTCACAAAAGACTAATTATAACCTCTTGATACTATTTCAGTGCTCAAATATGTTGTAAAGGATTTACTGTGAAATTGGCACCTTTCCAGCTATAGGTGTTTACACCCTAGAAAATGACACATTTGAATCATATGCTCTGACAAAAAGAATAATTCATTTTCAGTCACCACTGCATAAATGGGAAAATACCCAAAAGGAAAGCTGAAGCAAAAGTAACAACTTTGTCTAAGACCTATCTGAAAAGTCCTGATGTGATGCAAATCTTTGTGTGTGTAACAGAGCCCTACTCTGACATCTCCTCTGATGGCTTGGTACTGGAAGTAAGGCTAGGACTGTCTGCTTCTGGTTTACTGCGCTTGCCATTCGGACAAGCTGTTGGTGAAGTTCACATCGGAGAGTTGTGTATATGAAACCGGAATTCGGGAAATATCATAAGGCTGACATTAATGAAAAATGAAAATGAATAGGTGAACTTCATGGCAAAAATATCCACTGCCAGTCTAGACCTCAGTCTTCGCGGTGTTAGGGACAGGTTTAGCTGTTGAATTTCTGATGAGGGAATAACTTGCAGGAGAATTCTGAAGCATGTTATTGAATAACCAGTGTTCCTTTGTGTTGCTTGAGTTTTGTGAGTGTATTCCAGCAGCTACAGAGCAGTCAGCTAACTAATAAAATTTAAAATATATCAGCACATAAGTAGACAGCTAAAGGATAAAACAGTGCCATACCTGTTGTAAACTAAAAACAGCAAGCTATATCTTCGTGTTAGCACTGTTTACAGAAAGGAAGAGTCTGAAAGCAAGGAGTCTCGGCAGTCACCCAGAGACAGGTTGCGCATCAGACTGATCAGTAAAATAACCATTTGGGTATTATTTCTCCATAGCTTATACACGACACATTAAGGAAAGCTCTGCCTTGACAGATGGTCCATAGTCTTGTCTCTCATAAAGCTGATAGGACCATATCTCAACTGTTAAGTAGAAGCAGCACTGCATTATTCTTTTCTATCACTTAAAAAAAAAAAAAAAAAAATCTTAAAATCTCCTTCTCTCACATCTCCATGCATAGGAAGTATAGTTAGCTGTGGTACAATCGTATGGGCTTTTTGAGCACAGGTAGTTACATTCTTACTCTAGATTCTGAATTATATATAGGTTCTTTCAAGCACATCATGACATAAAATATGGCAACTTTCTTTCCAATAATAATAATAATAATAATTCCAAAAAACTAACAGCTTCATTACAGGATCCTGTGAAGTTGCAGATTTCAAACCAAACTTTTAAAAGCACGAGAGTAGAGTTTTCTGCAAATAGGTCTAATACAATTGCTGTTCAAGTCTTGTGAAATTATCCAATAATTTATTACCAATTTATCTGTTTCTAAAATTGACAGTGACATTATTGTCTCTCTGCAAGGTGGCAGAAAATATTCAAGATCTTGCAAGATTGTTTCCTAGTGGAGAAGAAATCATTTAAATAGAATCTGAGTATACATTAAGTATAACGATTTAAATTCAGACATAAGCTGTATCTCAAGCATGAGAGGAGTACAAGTGATAGCATTTGAAACAACCTCATAGAACATAACATAGTGTTCAAGCCCTAACTCTGCTTCAGGTATTCAAGCACTCTGTTAGGAACAGATTTCCTTGCACCACTCAGAACATTACATAAGAAAAGTGACAGCATCACTTTGCATATCTTCTAGAAACACACCATTTATTTACAGACTTAAGAAAGCCTGGAACATTCATCTAGGCAGCTTGTCATGCAATTTATATGGTACAATTTACTTCTAAAATAAGAGAACAGTACAGACTGCCTTTTATGTCTTTATATAACATGCCATGTAGGAACTATAGGCATTACACAGATTTGGGTTGGAATCTATATTTCCCATATAGTAAGTATAGTCATTAAATTCCAAGCCTGTATGCTCTTTCTTAATTTTCTTTCATTAAGAAACACCCTCAAAACAAAACAGATAGCAGAGCTCTATTTTGAATATTCTTTTTGCTAAATTTTATCATCCTACAGCTTGATATTACAAGCACAAAGAATACACGAAAGGGAGTAATAAACTTTAAAAGGCAGAGTCAGTGGAAATTTGCAGATGCAAATTTCTCATTCTCAGACAAAGCGAATGTGATTGTTCCTCTTCATGAATTACAAGTGGAACGCAGATTAGGTTTGCTATAAATCTTGGTGAACTCATTTATATGGTTATATTCTTGCATATCAGAGTGATAATTCATGTGCCAGTTGTAGAAATCACATGAACATTCAGCACCAACTGATTTTTGCCAAACTTTATTTAGCTATAACATCCATTTGCATATTTTGAGTTAGTCAGCATAATTTTTAAACTGTTAAGCTAATGATAAATGAGGTTGTTTTTTGCCACACAAGGAGATTATCGCACAACTTCTGGTCCAGTGACCATCCTTATAATAAAAAAATCAAGTCTTTAAGGGTTAGTATTGCTCACTGTGTAAGATTTGCAGTATTCCTGTTTTTCCCTGCTGCTTGATAACAAAGAAAATACAAACTGCCTTGCAAAGCAGACAGACTTTGCTACTGTGCACTTCCAATGTAAAGCTGTTGCTTTACAAACCGATTTGAACATTATGACTCACTTTTAAATATAAAATGGTCAAATAAGTAAAAAGACTAGTAAGCGCATAACTCCATCAATAGTGCATACATCTTTTCACACAAAAAAAGAAGCTGAAGTTAATCCTTTTCTAGTGCTTCAGACACGGTGATAGATATTTTGTCATTTAACTCCCAGTCATTCCTGGAGGTGATTCCACATTTTAACCAATATATCCCTTGTTGCTCTGTGTAATTTGTTCAGCATATTTGCTGACTAAAAGAAAAGCATTAGGTCATTAGGCACTGTCATTAAAATACAAAGCTACTGGAATTCTGGAGATCATATAGAAGGGAAGAAAAGCATCCTATCATCCCAGCCATCACGCTGACATGCAATAAAAGCCAGCCTTTGGCATTTATTCATCTTAGTGAGCCATTGTTATGGAGTACGTTCACACACTACATTTCATGCAAAATAGTACGTGCAGCAATAATATATGGCTTGGCTGAATTTTGAATTTTGGCTAGTGATAATGCCAGGAGACATTACCTAGAAGCTGGAATTGGAACAGATTTGGGCTACTATCTAAGAAGTTTCTGTGCTACTTCAACTGTTCTGCATATTGTGAATAACTTGGACTGAATGGGCAGAATGAGTTTGTAAGGCCAGAGACATCCCTGAAGTATAAAGGGCTATTGGGCTTCTGTGACAGCAGCAGCGGTGACCAGGCCAAGCTCATACAATGTGGGAAAAGAGTGTCTGAGATGCATGGATGAAAATCACAGGAAGAAGCCTTCACATTCGTCTATCAGGTTTCTTGAAGAAACCATTAGGGACAGGAATGGAAAGAAAAGCAGTGAGGAAGTGCGACATGGAAAACTTTACAGAGTCAAGTAGAGCAAATTGCTTTACGTGACTGTAAACAGGGGCATAAGTGCATTGACTCTAACAACACTGAGTTTATGTGATGCATCCTTTTTAATAACCAGGCTTTTTCAGGTATTACATGGAGACGTGTGCAGTAGAGATTTTTCTTTAAGATAAAGTTTGCCTTCTCAATACATATATGATTTCCTTTGAAAGAGTTTCTTAGATTTCTAAAGACATTCTTAGTTAGGACTTTGGTTTTTACTACTGTTGTATTATCTCTCCTCTTGAATAGGTTAGGTCCCCTTCCTGCTTTCCTCGGAAATTATTATTGCACAGTCGTGGATGCAATTAAAAGAGGAAAAAAATTTTTAAAAGGCCAACAAAACAAATCCCTGAACCCCCCACATCAAGTAATAATGACATTCAAATTTTAAAACTGAATGACTCAAAGTCAGAGTAAAGATAGAGAATTAATGCATCTTGGATACTTCAGGAAAGGAACACAAGTTATTTCAGTAGAGTTGGCGCATGCCCAGCATACAAGAGAAAGAATTGGACCCTGGCTCTACTTTGCTGTAATACATATATTTTGCATTTAATTTTTGTTCCTGGCCTGGAATATTTAAAAAAAATGAGAGCTGCAAAAACTTGAGAATTCTTTCCCCATTTTGTAATTACTAAGCTGTAAAAGCAGAAAATACAAAAATACAAAATACAAAAATTCCAAAGTTTTTTTCAAATAAAAGCTGCTGTTTATCTTAAGTGGACTGTTAAATATGTTCTTTAAGACAAATAAAAAGGATATTATTAATGAACGCAATTTCTGAATTATATTTTTTCCCCTCTAGAATACTGATTTAAAATAATCAGGTAGCTTTATTATTTGCGGATCCCTAGTATTTTAGGTTTATATTAAAAAGCACAACCATTAACATCTCTTCAAAGGAGACCATGGCAGAAATAGCAGCAGCATTAGATTAAGTCATTACAACTAACCAAAAGAGAAACTTCAGAAAACTCTAATAGATATAGTATCTACTGGAATAAACAATATTCCAGGTAACCCTTTTGCCTGCTCAATTCTCATAAGTGTCATATGCTCCTATCGGCATTTCCTGAACGGTGACAAAATCTGATCCTGTAAATAATAACTGCTAGTCTTTGATTCAAATGCCAACCAGAACTCAGGCAGAGGAATCAGGGTGAGCTGGTATACAGAATCAGCACTATGGACCCCATTCTGGTTTTTGTATTTTCAGAGAGTTAGGATCCAGGGACTAAAACCACATTCCTTTTAAAAAAAAAAAAAAATCTCTGTTCTCCATTTCCTGACTCATTCTCTTTTTCTAAGTTTTCTTTGAGAAATAAATGGTATTTATGTTCTAAACACAATACTGTTTCTTGAACAGTGCCCAGGGTGTTGTCTTTGCACATGTCACTTTCCCAGACCTGTGGTGACACCACTGGCAATTTTAAAGTACAAAGAGATTTTGGCATGACACAGCCGTATAGAAGTTGAATTCACAGTGGGTGATAATGAAAAATAGGAACCTGCCATAGATGAGTCATTCTGGACAAGGAAAACATTATGAGACCAAGGAATTAAACAACAAAAAATTACAAATTACTTTACACCATCACAAGAAGGTTAGGAAAAAGACTCCTTGCCTGACTCATAATCTAAACCAGAAAAATTCCAGACAAGAGGACTTTGCAAAGAGTCTGATTGGAAGCAAGTCCAAGTCATGAAAATTCAAGCAACCTAGAAAGATTATGCCAAGAACTTTCTTATCAAAAGCAATGCAAGCAAACAAAGAGAGAGAGAGACGAAAACTCATGCGTGTTAACCAACAAGTACCAAGTATTCAGGATTCCTGCTTGGGACACCGAGTTCTAGATCTATCCCCCAGTTGGCCCACATGACAGAGCACTTCGCTTATCTCATCTGGAGCAGAGCAATTTCCAGTAGCATTAGGACTGGAGTGCTGTAGCAAACTACCTCAGACACGGAAGAATTTAAAAAGGCACCAGGACTCAATGCTATCTCTTAAAAGACAAATTTATGTTACCAATGCACAAAGCTTCCACATTTTACCCACTTGCAGCACATGAAAAAACATCTGGCTGGAAACACAGCAATAAAATACATATTCTATCACTGAGGTACTTTCTGCTCCTCACCGAGTCAGAAATGCAGAGAGTTCACAACAGCCTTGTTATAACATTTCAGAACATGCTTCAAGCAGAAACACTTGGCTTTATGACACTGCAGTTCTACTGTACCTTGACAGGTTTCCTTGGAGCCCTGGGCCAGAGGGAACCATAAAGACCAGTACAGATAACCTCATTTCTTCCCCACACCAGCAGTCCCCACCCGTGCTCCACTTCCCTTGCACACCTGAGATACCTGAAATTAGTTCCAGCTGTAGCTGGGGTGAATAGCAGCAATTTCCTGGGAGTGAATCACCGTTTCACACAGTGAATTTTTCTTAAAACAAACCAACCTTTTCTTAAATCAAAATCTGCTGTTCCTTATCAAATGAAACAGTCCCTCAGTTATGGTAAAAGGCTATCAACTTTTCTCCTTAAATAAAAAGCAAAGGAAAAGCAAATCCATGTTCAAGCATAGAAAGAAGAGAGGTGTAATTGATCCTGTTGCTCTATGCGGTATGTGAGCTGAGTTTAATGTCTTACTGCATTAAATAGGCAAATACCTAGGATCTGACCACTGGGTAAAAATGCTTCTATCTATCAAGGAATGGATACGCAGTTCCTTGATATACAAGTCATAGTATCCATGTACAGGACAATGTGAGATACTTTTCTCCAAAACCATATTTCTCATCTTTTTTATCTCCCCTTTCCATTTCCGCTATTTTTCAGTTGAAGGACTGTGATACTGCTGTAAGTTTTCTTCCCCAAAGTACTAGCTAGAGAAGTCCATCTCTTTCCCGGGGCAGCTTTGGGAGCTTGACCTCCTTACACCCTCACGTTTGTGAGAGAAATTCCTACCTCCACCTTCCAGCTGACTCTTCCGAAGTCCACAGTGCAGATAAAGGAGCAAGCAGTTGAGCCTCGGCCTCCTAATTAATTTATTGCTCTCTAACCATCAGAATATCTTTTATTTGCAGGAAGTTTAGTAAGTTCATATCTTCCCTCACAGGAAGACAATTTGTTCTTTTAAAAAAAAAAAAAAAAAAAAAAATCCAAGACTAATGTGAGTGTTTATTACTATTGATCTGTAAAGATGCTAAAAATTCCAATGGGCTTATAGCAGTAGCTTTCCCTCATTTACCTCTTAAGATCTCTTCTCAGATATAACGAAGAAATTCTTCGCTGTAAGGATGGTGAGGGACTGGAACAGATTGTCCAGAGAAGTTGTGGATGCCCCATCCCTGGAAGTATTCAAGGCCAGGTTGGATGGGGCTTTGAGCAACCTGGTCTGCTGGAAGGTGTCACTGCCTATGGCAGAGGGGTTGGAATTGGATGGTCTTTAAGGTCCCTTCCAACCCAAACCATTCTATGAATCTATGATTCTTCCTTAGCTTAGATGGCAGGAACAATATAAGATCTTACATATGGAGATCTTCCCAGCTCCTACCAGTTGCATCATTTAAACTAGGTATAAGTAAGGCTAGATGAAAATACGGTTTAAATTTCTAGCCATCCTCTACCTCAGGTTTGTCCAAATGCTACCAGTGACAAGAACAGTTGGAACTTTCTGGGATGTCTGATATTCTGATCATTATGATATTGTATGAAGCAATCATTTGGATAATCTTAACCATAAGAGTAGAAATCTAAGAGCAGAAATCTATCTAAGAGCTAAAATACATGCATTTCTGATGTTGGTGAAAAACAGACTGGGACAAACTACTTGTAGCACTGAATAGATTGGATTAATAGATATTCAATGCAGTACCTGAATTCAGTTCAGATACTAGCAGAATACAAGCTAATATAACTTGAGGAAACTAATCTAAATAGGCATTTACTAATAAGAAAGGTGAAAAATTCTCAGAAAAAATAAAAATTTAAAGAAGCATTATTTTCATATTCATTTTAGTTTTGAAACTACTTAATTTTTTAAGTTTCCAGTCAACAGGGCTTTTGGATATAGTTACCAACCCACTTACAAAATAACTGTATTGTCTTTTCACTACATCAACTAATATGCTTTGACAGAATCAACAGATATGGCAGGAAATACTGCATGATCTAATTTTGATTTTACTAGTTTCCTTATTTAGTATAAACACTAAATACAGCTGTGTTTTTAAAATGTAACTTGGAGTGGAGTTTTTAGCTCTGAGCAGTAGTATTTGTTTTTCTCAACCTATTAAAGTGACTTGGAACAAATATGTACCTCTACCTTCATGCAAAAACCCAAATGGTTATTTAGTGTAATTATAAAGAGAACACACTGAGAAGCACATGACTCTCTTAGGCAATGATCTAAAAAAAATCTTTTTGTTCCGTCATTTGCAAATAATTTTCCATGATTCATCATGTAACTTGTTATTCAAGTCTTTTCCAGAGGAGCTCTCAGACTCATAAATTATTTAATGGTAACTCGGTGTTGAACATGTTTCACCCCACTTCATATTACTGGTATAATCACATTTTTGTCTAGAAATAATAACTCAACCCTTCTTTGACAATCAGAGTGAATAACACTGAGTTTTTTAATCAACTAAAAGATAGGTAAAGCTTGAAAAAGAACTATAACTAAATCCAGAACCTATAAAAACATAGAACCACAGTAGTATCTCTGTTCTTTGTGTTTCACTTTGAGCTGTGCATATCAATCAAGTATTCAAAACAAAAAAGGAGCAAAATTTTAAAAAACAAGGTTAATATGTAAGCCTAAGCAGCTGCATCATTCTTTTAACTATTTACCAGTTTTGTCTTGAATCAGGCTTAGATGTGAAGGAAAAAATACTATTCCTAGGGGGCACATGGAACCCAATAACTTACTTCTTCATGCTTAATAATCTTGTATGTGAGGGACCAATCTAATTTGTGGAAACGAATTGTACCTTAGGGATATGTTATTTCAACCCAAACTGAATATATTATTCATTCTAAAAAGTAGCAATAAAGATTATATAAGATGTAATTCATTATTTTTCTAAATGTTCCATGATTCCACTGGGAGGTGAGACTTAAATAGCTTACAGGAAGCCTACCTTAATTAGGTTGCTTTTCAAATCAAATATAATATAATTTTAACATAAAAATGTCACTCAGGGGAAGTATTCCATTTACAAGGATGATTAATGAAATTTAAAGGGGAAAAAAAAGATAGATCCATGGGTGATATAACATGTGAAGGAATCTGAGAGAACAAATGATGTAGACGTAAATGGATGTGTACAAATATGCAACTAGCTATGAGCTATATACAGATATCCATCTCATATTCATGCATGCCTACACACACTCACAGAGAAAGGCAATTTGTTACCAGAGCAACCACGGTCAGTTGGTTTTTTGTCCTCCATCAGAATTGGTTTGCATTTTTGTTAACTCATTTTAGCTACTAGAAGCTCAGAAGAATTTATTGTATAAACAGATTTATTTAAGGTTAGTAACTTATGTTTACATTTGTAAGAATGTCTTTTCCAGTATTATGATGAAAAAGGAAGAAAATTAAAATATTTTTCAGAGATTTACAAATAGTTCCTTGTAAGACACTGAAGTTATAATTGAGGTACTTTGCCTCAGTGGTGCTATTAAAATATTGATGTGTATGCCATAGAAATAGTCATTGCCTTTTCTGTGTATAGGGAAATGCTTCAGTTTCTCAAATCCCAGAATGCAGCAATTTCCATAAATATTGACTTCTAATGAGGGTCATGGTCAATGATTTAATTTGTGAACTGCAATTCCACTGTAATTTAAGAAGCAACAATAAAAGTCGAAATTTAGGAGCTTTGTCAGTGTATCCCTTTCTAAAGACACTTAGTACAAAGTTTTATAAGCCTTCAAAAAGCCTTTAAATGAAGTGCTTGAATTCTAGTATTACCATGCACTTCCAACACCCCAGGTACTCAGCCACAATTGAATTTTCTGCAATTAGGCAGCAAAATTTGAAACTTCTGGCATTACCTTTTCTGCATCCCAGTTAACACAGTAGAAAACATACTTAGGAAAATTTAGGCATTCAAGGATTTATACATCCTAGGTAAATATGGTCTGTGGCTGGAAGATGGTGTATATAATCCACTCACAATTCATTTTTCCTATCAGGTAAGAAGCTCACTGAAAAGAAGAGGTATTTTGACCAAATGGAGAGTAAGGGAAGCAAAAGCTATGATTTTATTGCTTTTTTTTGTTTTGTTTTGTTTTGTTTTGTTTTTGCTGTGAAGAGATGTAAAAGCTTGTGACTCAAATCAAACACAGAATACAGTATTCTGTGATAGGACCACTCACATGTATACAAGAAACAGGTCTATCATGTCATTCTGGTCTATACTTAAAACAAAACAGACCAATGTATTTTATTAATTACGGTCTCTTCATCAGAGACACTTCTGCAGTAAATAAAAACCATATTTCCTCCAGAGAAATGACATATATGAAGTGGTTAGGGGCTGCAAACAGTATTTTTCCTCATAAATGGCAATAGGGATTTTGTAATATGATTTCACATACAACTCAGATATTTTAAGATATAATGTTAAGAAGTACTTCACTAGATCTGTGAAAAAAATGTTATTAGTTTTTGTCTTGGTGAGAGACTACAATTGTTAATCAATTCTGGGTCAACCTTCTTCTAGTTTGCTTAGAACAAACAACAGATGTTGTTCTAAGTCAAACGAAACTTTGTTTTTAGCTGTATATTTTAACCTTAAAATCTGCTATTTAGTTTTAGGCAGCTTTCTAGGTGAAATGTTATTTCAAAATTAAAAAAAAAAAAAAAGCTTTAAGTATCTTTCCTTTCAAATTTTAAAATATCTCTGGAATTCTAGCTGACTTTTTTTTATATGGATAATGCAATGTACTTGCCAAATAAAAAAAAAACTACTTGCAACTTTGTGCCAGTCTATACAGATGTGCAGACCCCTCTCTGTTTAATTGGCCACAGAAGGTGACTGCTACTGACTGCCAATGAACGAAGCACATCAAACAGTGATCTTTCTATATTCTCAAAAAGATGACGCTGTAGTTAATAAGCAATTCTGAAACCTTGAGAGACTTAGAAATAACTAGGACTCTCTTGTAATGAACAAAAAACAATTAATCAGTTCCACATAGCAATTTGTAAAGCAAATAGGTAGAGTGACAGATTATCATGCACAAGCATCATGTACCCAAATACTGATTACATGCTTTATAGTATAATCTTCTCTGTGTGTATTACTATGCAGATTTAAAATAAATTGCATCCTTTGTTATGATTAATATTTGATCTACTTAATGATATTTGACAGATGCCAATATTTTTTCTTTATTTTTTAATATTTTCTTCTTACATCATATCTTCCCTGAGTCTCTTTTTAGCCTTCTCTAAACTGTTTGCTAAGCTGTCCTTTTCTCTATGGAAAGCACCAAAATGTTAAGGACTGTGACATTTTGGACACATCCCAGTCATCCCACAGTAACAGCCCCTGACATCCACCCCCAGCAGGGCTTTCACTACATATGAAAGATCCTTTACCATAGATGAGAAGAATTGAGAAAAAGAATAGCCTCCTAGAGCCCATCATGAGCACCTTTACCATTTGGATCCACAGATACGCATATTCTTCAATCAACTCTTCCTCTTAGGTGCTGATTGACTTTACGAACTGAGGAGGAAAAACAGCTTTTGACACCAACACAGAAAGTTCTACAGCAACCATCTGACTTCTTTGTGTTGATAATAGGAAACTATTGTATTATATATTCAACTGCTGGCTGAAGGAAATTAAAGGTGTTACTCCTTTACACATTGATGATGATGTCCTCTGAGCTAAGGTGACACATCTCTCAAATACAATCATGGCTTTACTGTGAGTTATTCCACACATGGCCCCTTCAGCTTCACATCTTCTCCTAGGAGAACTCTTTGTCCCAGCTGCGCACTTCCCACCTGATGCCATGGAGCTGGCTTCTCCTCAGTCTGCAGCATTCTCACAGGTTTATAGGCCATCTTCTCCAGCTCAAAGAACTACCTCCTGGCCTGTCTGTCAGGGTCATAGCTCATGCATGATGCTTTGTGCAGGCATGAAGTGGCGATACTTTGGCTGTAGGGTCATTGCAATATGAGTGTGCACATCTTCACCTATGGGGCTCAGAAGGTCCATATGGGACAGGTCCGTTAGAGGGCAAGGGAAGAAGAGGGGTGGTGGGTAACAGTGGCTGCCTCCTCCCCTGAGGACAATAAAAACGTTGTATAAATGAGATTATACAAACATACAAGTAAATCATTGCCTGACCATGACTTGCAGCAATCCCAGACTTCCCACCACCTTCTACTTCACAAGCTCTTCACGCTAAGGAAGGGTCACAACATCTGTACTAGCTGCTTCCAAGACAACCTCAAGGAACTTATAAGGGCTTGAGGGAAGAAGGTAGATCCATATACCAATTTGCAAAGCTCTCTTTGTCCTGAATATCTCTCTGCTACGCTTGGGAGTGTAGGGGGGTTTAGTGATCTCCAGTTCTGTGTTCTTATTGTTAACCAGCAATTGATTGGGTTTTTTTTCAAGATAGCTTACTAACAACACAAATATTTGAAATTAAATATGGAGGTTTATATCTTCCATATTCAGATGAATCATTTGGAATTCAGCTATGGTCAGTACAGGTTAGGTAAGTGGGAGTCACCAACGAATAGGGAGAGGGGAAAAAAAAAGACTTTATGGAAGAAATATTTTTCAAAGGAAAGGAGATATTTCAGTTGTCGTTTATTTCCTATGATTTTACAGCCTGCTCTTTGATTTTCTGTGCAAGAAACAGTCTGCCTGTCTTATCTGTAAAAGAAGATAAGGGCACATCACATCATAGTGTTTTGAACCAAGTCTTAGCCTTAGACTCTGCTCTAAGGTCTCATTATTCCCAGAGGATATAGATAGAAATATCTGTCCCAGGGGTACAATTTTTTTTCCTTCAAATTATATGACAAGTCTTTAAGAGAAGTTCTTTGTCCATTATGTTACAATATGTCTGGAAATGGTATCCATCATGACTGAGGAAAAATCCTTCATTTTCAGACCTGTCAGTCTGAGCAGACAAAATAGGTAGGCATCTCAACATGGAAAAATAGAGGCAGCTCATCCTCCATTAAAGTTTAGCACTGTCAAGGGACCTCTGACTTCCAGTAAGTTAGTTCTTCCTTCCTAGCAGTTACTTTTACTTTTTCAACAGGAAGTTCAAGCTTAGAGTACAGCTATTTTAACTCTGATAGCAGGAGAGAGCTGAAAAAATGGAAAAGCTCAAGTGCATACTCAACCTACGCCTCTGCTGTGTATGAAAACCAGCTGATAGTTACACACTCGCAGTTTATCCCTTGTTTGTGATATCTCCGTGAAAATGAAACAGTAAATGGTTAGTACAAAAATTCAGAGTAGAGGTTAATGAAAAAGTATTAGGCAAGTGCAGCAAAATCATCATGTTTTGGAACACATAGAGACTTGTCATATAATGTGGTGATGGTGTCACCTGCTTCTTGGACAGAAGTCTTACATCATACTCCAGCAGCTCACAGAAACTACACCACTATCAGGATGCAAGCTATGGTAGTAAAAGCCACAGGGATCCATTTTGTAATATAGATTTTCACATGCATCCTCTGATCAGATTACTTCATTAAAACATTTTTTGAATATTTTAAAATAAAATATGAGAAAATTCTCAAGTTTTTAATGAAAAATCTAGTTGCACACGTTAGTTAGAAATAGAAAATTTGTTAACATCAGTTAATGGG
Source organism: Cariama cristata (assembly GCF_000690535.1). Taxonomy (NCBI): domain Eukaryota; kingdom Metazoa; phylum Chordata; class Aves; order Cariamiformes; family Cariamidae; genus Cariama; species Cariama cristata. The sequence goes on along the minus strand of NW_009636316.1, from coordinate 38,609 downwards.
TAACCCTTCCTCCCCTCCACCCCCAAACATGCATAGCTTTACACAGCGAAAGAGAAACTTAATCTTGGGATATTAGACATCTTTTCCTTCCAAGATGTTTGTTTGTTTCTACAGATGATTTGGACCACACTGAGCACAGGATCTGAACGCTAAACCCACAAATCTCCCTCTAATGCCACTTGGAAATCTATGCCAAAGAACTCCAAATGAAAGCTGTAACAAGACAATATGCCAAAGGCATGAATGCTGCATATGCTACATAATTATACCTCATAGTGAACTTCCTGTCAGATCTATGGTGTCTTTCAACATTCATTTGCAGATCATTCCATATATAACAACAAGATAAGAGTAAATACTTGGTTCCTTAATCCTAAACCATCATGGCTTGGACTCTATCTTTGCTACAATTTCTCACCCAGTACCATAAGACCACTGTTCTGGCAGGAGACTTCCCTATTAACAACGGTTTGATTCCACAGTATGAATGTCTTATAATACAATCCCAAATAAGTAAAAGTATTAGCCAAACCTGAGAGTTAGGTCTTCCAGTTGATAGCAGCAGACGCATAATGCTTCATGTTTCACTTACTATGGGGACGAAGCATTTCTGACCAAAAGGTGGACTGCAATTCATAAATGCCATTTCTTTAACTTAGCCTATCTTTATAGTAATGGACATAAAAAAAACCCACCACAAAACAACAAAAAACAACAAAAATACAAAACCAACAAAATAAACAAGAAAGAAGGCTTGAATTAAAGCATCTTTATCACACAAAAACATGTATATCAAAACAAATTGCATGTGTAATTGTAGTTTGATCATGTTCTTATTATCTATTATAAATCATGTGTCTGAATATAGATATTATACAATTACTTCCCACATTTGGCATAATTGTTTTGATTTTAAATGTTATTCATTCTAAGAGAAAAATACAGAAGATAATACTACATAAAAAAGGAAACATTTATGAGTAATGATGCTGCTCAACAAACCCATTTTTGTTTTCCCATTTAATAACTACAGAGCTACGGTAATGTAATGGTTATGTTATGTGTGTGGCCAAAATTATATGGCAATTGCTAATATAATGAAACAGCTATGGTAACTCTGCAATTCCTGAAAAGTGAATCAGATAGTCTAAATAAAAACTGCTCTGTATCACCTGTCTATAGCCAAATGTTAAGTTAGTAATATTTCAGTCAGAAAAAATGCATTATTAGGCTTTTATATCACAGTAGGTGGCATCCAGTTCACCTAATTTTAGCCACCAGAAAGTAAGGAGTATAGTCCAATTCCAAAATATCTATTTATTGCACCATCAATTACCAGAAGATAATTAATTCCTTCTTAAAACAGGTGAGCTGAATTGTCCTCTGGAGAACCCATTCACTGCTACAGATCACTTCCATATGAGTGTCATAGGGTAGGCACCTAACTGAAACACAGGTATTAGCTAAATGTTGTCAGACAGGCTTTTAGACTTTTGAAGTCAATCACCTGTACATCATATATTCTGCTGTATCATTTGACTTCCCTTTCACAAACAGCAATTTCAAGTACTCAAAAATTCTGAATTCTCAGAAAACCCTCGGAAACACACTGACAGAACAGAAGAAAAGCCTTGCAGACCACTGATACTCAGTACCTCCCCAATGGCAGGAAATTTATTGAGATACACAGATGATCCAGCTAGTGACCTCTACCACATGCTGAAGAAGAAAGGAATAATCCCAAAACAGGAAAATCAGCCTTGTGTTGCACAGCTTTATACATTTATCTTACCAAAGAGAAGGCTGAAGAAAGGCTTGCTCTACCCTGAGCAGGAGGGACAAGTATATCAGTCAAGCCTAGCAGCAATTCTAATACCTCCCTGCAGCATCCACAGTTTATCATCCTATCTTCATTCAGAAAAAAACCCCAATGTTTCAGAAAGGAGAAAAGAATCTAGCAAGTCATGGTAAAGTAATATTCCTATGGAAAGAGAGACAAATACCAGTTTCTGACTGTTCAGATGACTAAATGAGGCTCTGAAGCATGGACTAACGTTTTCATAAAACTAAGTGTTATGAGAGTATTTACAGCAAAAAGAATGTGTCACCAAATGCTCCAAGACAACACAGTCGACCACCTGAAAGATTTAGGATGATTCCTCAGTACACACAGGGTGAAGATTTCTTCTGAAAAGCTGAATTAAATCATACACATCTTAGAAAACTGTTCCAACTCCCATTAAAGATTCTGAATGATAAGAAGTTGCATCTTTGCATCGTCTGTCAGACTGCTGGGAAATCATATCCTAATTAGGCAATGAATTTCTCTAACCTCAGTTAACAGTCTTTGGAGAGAAGGATCTTCATGCCTCACACTATTCAAATGCATCCACGCGTAAGCACTTCTAAAGAGACATCAATTCTTCTCTCAACTTCCTCTTGGACATGGACACGCTTTGCAACATAAGGCTTGATATTCCAAATTCTGGATGTTTTCTGAGTTTCCTTTGTTCCCACTTGACTATTTTAATATTCCTTTTGAACTGTGGTAGTTTTAGTACAGTCAGGAAAACAAGCAAAATCTTTTTATTACCTAATTATTTTTTTTTTGATTGTTCATTTTGTGGGTGTGTTTCTTGGGTTAACTCTGAAATTAATTTCAGCAGTATATCTACTCCTAATGACCATTAAACCCCTTTTTAACTTACCATATTTCTACACAAGAGCTCCAACTTTGTAAGCACAGCATGTGGTCTTCATTTTGAAATGTGTATCATTATGTATATCAGTATTCAATTGTGACCATTTAATTAAGTGCTCCAGGTCATTCTTAAGACCAGATGTACTGGAAGAAAGGAGAAAGAGATTAATGGAGTTGTAACTTCTGCCCTGAGGGAGGATGGGTTGATGCAGTGAATATACTCCACTCGCATGGCTGCTATTGAGCAGCCTCTTCAGTCAGGTTATCAACTGAATCCATATCTTGCTCTGCATTAGTATCCCATTCCTCTCATCATTTCTTACCATGGAAATGTGGTATCATTTGCAGACTTCACATATGTGACTCCACATACTCCATATGTGTCCAGCAAATACTAATTGCTCAGTAACAGCCCAGTACTTTCTTTTCTTCACATTAGCAACTTAAATTTTAAATCCATGAGGGAGTCACTTTTAAACTTAATCTGCAAAATACCCAGTTATTCCATGTAATGAAAGCTTTCAATCACAAAGAAGCTGGAGAAATTAAGGTATTATGATATTGACTGTCTGTTTTGACCAGGTCTGCAAGCCTGTCAGAACAGACAAATATGGAAAGGAAGGTTTGAAAAGAAAAATTCCACAAAATCAGACAAGTAATGTAAGAAAGCATTGTAATAATTGGTCATCTTTAAAGTCCAAACTCAACTGTTCCTTTATTTACTTAGAATCAATATCAGTCTAGTTGATATATAATTCCTAGGTCATGATTTTCACCTTAACCAGTACCAGGACAATTTTATAATCTCAGTCTTTCATGCAACCCTTGTTTTCTTGTTAATATTAAGTGTGGTTCAGAACAACACAGTTAGTTCTTCTGTGACTCCAGGATTTATGTCACCTAGCCTAGAGGATTACACATGGTATACTTTCAGTAAATGTTTCTTCTTATCCTCCCCAGTTATAGGTGATTACCTTTCTGTTTTGCAAGGGCTGGAAACAGCTTCTTTATTTCAAACCCTGGCATAGCAGTTATTCCTTAAACAGGTTTTACAAAGCTATTTTAAATCCAAACACTACTTATTTTGAAAAATCTTCCTTTTTACTTACTCTATTCACTACTGATATCCCTGTTCTATCTTTTTCTCCCCCTTAGTAATTGCATGACCCTTTTAAATAGTAACTTGGATTTACTACATTTTTCTTGTTTTTATATCCCTTATCCTGTTTTATCGCTGCTCTCTTGTCTCCTTTTGACCTAGATGTATGCCTTGCACACCGCAGCTTTATTTAGAGAACTATGTAGGGAATAAAACATCTATGCTAAATTTAATTATTACCAATCTATGTGGTTTACAATATAGTTAGTATTATATTTTTATCTATTGGAATAAACATCCCTACTGCTTTCAAAAGTCATGATTACTGATACTTTTGTTGATTAAGATAGTGCAACACTCAGTGGCCTGGTCTGTATACAGCCAATACAACTTTGCTCGCAGTGCCATTTGGTGGCTGACCAGACTCAGGCTCTTCTATAAGAGTGAAATGATGTGATATCACATACGGCTTCGTAGCTGCAGGACTTGCTTTGCAGGATCTGAGGATTTGCTTAATCCTGCTGTAGCTATTCACTTAAGTAGGGGTCTATAAATAATATTTGACTTCAATTTTTAATTTCATTCTTTAAAAACGGCTTACTTACTAAAGGAATAGAAATTAAACATATTGGAAAGAGTTATTTTTATGGAAAAATAAATACATCTCATAGGAGTCAGTATGCTGCAAAAATAAGTAAGACGAAAGATAAAAATACTAGGGGAAAAAAAGGCTGTTTTGCCCGTGGTGAACCAGTCTCTTAAAAAGAAAAATCACTAGGATAGGATCTGCCCATTAATCCGCTTTCTATTCCCATCTGTGCAAGTTACAGCTATGTACGAGTGGAAGGAAAGGCTGCAAGAGCATTTCAGCACTCTCAGTTCCTGAACTCCCTTTCTTCCCTTTTTTTTTCAGCTGCAGCTTCTATCACAGGTTGCTGTTCTCAGTGCGTGCTGCTTCCTGGTCCATGTTCACCTGGTTTTAAGTGGTGCTAGAGAGAATAAATGGATAGCAGAACAGCAGCTGAGGGCAGGAGCAGAGCGAGCAGGCTGCAAGATCCTTGAGGGAAGAGAAGCTTCACAATTGTTAAATTGTTTTTCTCTGTACACAGAAGAGATAAGACATGGTTTTATCTGAATGCTCTTTGGACCAATTGTTTTTCCTCTCTTTGTCCTTACAATACCTTTACACAGCTTTGAAGTCAGATACTTAAAGAGTCTTAGCAACTTTCTGCCATTTAAGAGATGAATGGCTTTGGGGAAGCTACAAAATATTATTTACGGTCAAAATATTATTTAAAAGAGATTATTTTCACAAGCCCTACAATTTATTTTTCTTGGGAAGAGAGTAGAAAAGATGCAGTAATGAAGTCCTTACTATATGGAATCTCTAGCCAGGGATTCCCATACTGTAAAAGTACTCTGAAATTCAGTTCTTTACAAATCAGAGTATCAGTCATTTCTAATTCTTGTTTGGATTTGACCTGAATACCTTTTCTGTCCTTCCAATACTTAACGTTGTATAAGCTTTATTAATGTCACTTTTGGAAGTATTTGAATTTGAACATAAAGTCTCTTAGTAATAATTATCTGATACAACATGTGAATACTGAATATGAATATGATGCTACTTGATACTCCCTTTGCCTTGTTACTTTAGAAGGTATTTAAGCATGATATAAGTCTTGAAATAAATTAATCATACAGTAATGCTTAGGTAACAGCTGCTTATATATAAGAAGGCAAAACGAATCTGCTTCTCAAAGATTAGCTTGCTGAGAGTTAATTGTGCTCCAGTGACTGCTGTGCAACTTAGCAATATCCGAATTCATTTTAGCCCTACTACTTACTGGTAAAACTATGTATAGCTGGCTTAAACTCAGAAAAGGCTCTTCCACTCTGAGAAATGAGAAATGTTATAACCTTGATCTAACATTTCTTTCTATTTTCTTTTTTTAATTTTGTGTACAGATTTACAAATCACAGAAATATTCTGAAAAACATTATTTTTAACCTTCATCCTTAAAAAGTTGTCTACAGAGGTCTACTGAATTTTTATTTGATTAAGTGCATGTTAATGTGAAATTGAAAGATGTCCATTCTGAGCTCAGAGTGGGTGGCCAAGAAATGTTACAATTTACTAAATTCAGTAATTTGTTCTATGCCTGAGAGCACAAAAAATGCATAAGCTTTTCAACAGACAGAAACTGTAATTTTTTTCTGATGGGAGAAGATAAGCAAGGTGCAGAAAAACAGAAGTAAAATATGTTATCAACAGAAACAGAATAACAGATATATTGAGGTACAGCAGATACAGCAAAGCACCACTAAGATATTGCAAACTTACTTGAAACAAAGACATCAGTAATTAAAAAGAAGTCAACAACTATTAAAGGACAGTCTTGACTAAGGTATTAGCTATCACTGACAATGTTAGGACTTGATAAAAGATGGATATGGTTAAATCTACCTATAGACACATTCCATTTTTCATATAAAGAGAATAAGCATCTCTTATACGGTATAAGATAAGATACGTTTATTTTTGCGCTACAAGTTTTTTAAAACACATTTAGGAAAAATATGCAACTCAAACATAATCAACAAACCAAAATCCAGGTAGAGGAATGAGAGGGAAAACACATACAGGCACAGTTGGAATTCATTAATTGGTAATAACCCTTGAAAGTATTTGCTACCCAAATTTTGTTACTATGATCTCCGTTTCACTAGAGCTTTTTTATATGGCTAATGAATACACATTCAGTATGGCCTCTAAGGAAAATTCTTCTTCAGGTTAAAAGAGAACTGTTAGAGAAACACTACACCAACCCTATTCCCCAAACTAGCTAACAGGAGCAAGGCGAGAATGTATCACTCTGGCTAGTTAGAGCTTGACTTGGAGGCTGCAGTCTTTGAGGGTGCTTTCTTACCAGAAGCCACAATGGCCTCTGAAACAAAACAAAAATTAAAGCAAAAAATAGTTTTGAGCCATTGAAGGAGAGACTGAATGAGAATGGCTGTTCAGTGTTTGTGGTTTTCTACTGAATATAAACTCATTGTGTACTCTCGTAAGTCTAATTCTCCATTCCTTGCTTGTCCAGTCAGTAGATGAAAGGCCTGAAAGCTGTCTTGTTTCTCCAGAGTTTTTGCCAGAGCTACTCTCTTTAAAGCTTTTCAGAATAAGGCCATGATGGTTGGAGACTCGAGTAAAAGCCAAAAGGCATTTAGAAGGAAACTATCTATGGAAAGAGAGTGCCCAGGCCTGGGGTAATTGAAAGGGTAAGGTGGTTTTGACAACTGCAAGGGAAGCAAAAGGGAGAAAATATCAAAAAGTGCTAAAGTCAATCCTTAGGCAGCTGTTTTTTGCTGTTGTTTTCCATTTTTTGTGAAGAACTGAACTGGCAGAAAGCAGTCAAGGGTTCCTGCTATTCTAAAAGTTAAGAAATGAACCTCCGAGCTTTACTGGGTGTCTTTCTCTCTACCCTTCCCAATACACTGGTTCCAGCTGCTCAAAACCTGGATCAAGCTTATTTGAACCTTTTGTCAAGTTGAAATTTCTTTCACTGTATGCTCTGCATACTCTAACTTCCCTACTTCAGTGTCTGTCAAAACTGCTGATGGTTTACATTAAAAGTATATTGGTCAAACAAAATGGCTTACAGGATTAAACTTTATGAAAGTAGCTATTGAAACAAAATCTTATAAAAATTAAATAATACATTATATGAAATTCAGTGACCGTGCATCTGATCAAATTATAACACTGAAGGAAACTTGCAAATCTATTTCAAACATTTACTTAAACAAGGTGACAAATACATTTAACATAGCATACAAATATATCTGTTTAATCATTGTTGCATTTCTTTCTTGTGAATATTTAACCTTTGCACATTCATAGTCTATTCAATTCATATTTTCTAAAAGTATGATGAAAATTAAATAACATTCAAATATACTAATTATAAAAAGCACAACTACCACTCACTTGGAAATTGTACTTTCTTACACTCAACCTAGCTGTAGAACTATATTTATTTTGTGAATTTTACTCATATCCATGAACTATTTCAAGGCAGGTAAATCGTATTTTACAAATAATTCACTATTTAGCAAGAAAATGTTTGTACCATTCCAAATCTTCGTGGAGCTATAGAAGATACTCACGTGGTCTTTCATTCACCTAACTGAAGTTAGAAGGCCAATCACACACTATATACCTAAAGGTAGAAGGAGGATGTTCTCTGGAGGAGTTCAGTTCAAAGCACCTAAGTTAAATTCTTACTCTGAATTGCCCTCTGGAGAAATCTGTCTCTCTCATCATGAATTTCATTGGAAGCTTAAGGGGATTATTTTCTGCTTTAGGCACCAAAAGCTCTTGAAGTTAGATGGTGCGACTCTCTCTTTATGTACCAAATAGGCTGAACTAAACACATTGAACCACACTTTCTCTTTGTGTACAAATGTGGACTTAATGAGGCAAAATTAATTTCCAGTATTCAAATTAAATTAAGTCACTATCACTTTTTTCATAAAATGACAGTCTATGTTTGGATAAAAAAACATAAGAAAAGAAAAGAAAAAGAAAAAGTGGCATTTCCAGTCCTTTCAAACTGTTATCTTCATTGCTGAGGATGGCAAGAGTGTGGAAAGCATTTTGACTATTGAAACTCTTGCTATTTTTCCATACAGATTGCCAGCAGCAGTTATAGCATTCACGACTATATTTAACCAAACTTACTTGTTAAACAGAATAAGGGCCTTTATCCTCTGGAAAGCATATGAAAATGAGCAAGCAAACACTTGCATAAATAAAGAAGACATACAGGAAGAAGATCACACTGCACTACTTAACTTGCTCTGGGTGACAGAGCAAATATTAAGCTATGGTTGAGTGATTTTTGTCCAGAATAGTATCAACGACACGCAGTTCTGTTTTCCTCACTCACCACCTGTCAGCCCTCTCTGAAATTTGCTGTATTTCAGGTGCTGTCTCTGGTTTCCTCGACATAAGTCAATGATTTGTGTCCCATTCAATTTAGTTCATGTGAAAATACTCATAGCTCCTTGCCATATGTCAGTGGATGATAATTGCATTGATCCACCTTGCAGTGGGCTCAGTAAGGGCACTGTTCTGATAACTGAGTAACCAGAGGCTATTGCTTGTTAGAATTAGTAAATTTGACTGTTTGACTGGTTTGATTCCAATCAGGCTTGACAAAGTCATGCATAAAATAGGGAGTGCTAAATGTGCCAATAAGCGAATTACTTTTCAGATTATGTTGCTAGTAGAGATATTGATAAATATGCCTTGTGAGCTGAATATAGCAGTTTGCTACATTCTATTTTCTATTGAACAGGTGAATGTGTCCTGATAAAATAAACAGCAAATTTGAGTTTTCATCTCTAGAACTATTTAAAAGACAAGTATTGTTTTAAAGAGCACAGTAATTTTTTCCAACAATATTTTTCGCTCTTCTACTTTAAAGTTCTCATCAGGAAAGAACTCTGAATGAGAAGAGCTATCCTCATGACAACAGGAATTCAAAAACCAAATTTGTAAGACAGACTTATGACAAAGCTGTTGGAAATATAGCCAGACTATAGCATCATTTAGGGGTAAAAGATTCTTGCTAGTTGAACCTGCATCAGATCCCAGTTCCATTTTTTCAAAAAAAATCTTTTTTGAGGTATTTAAACCATCAACTTCTCTGGGTAATGCCCTGAAAATCATTATTAAAAACCCCAAAATATCCAAACATAAAGATGCCAGCAGGTGATTAAATTGTCAGTGTCCAGTCCATGGATTTATCATGTAAGTGTATTTAAACTTAAGACTCCTAATTTGAACAGTAATGACTTTTCATTATTCTTATCTCTCTCTTTTCCGAGAAAACTTTCTAATATTCCTCTTAAGCAGAGTAGCTCTAAGTCTGGGAAAAACTAGGTGTAGAATGAGAGATTAACAGCTTCATTTTAAAGCTGTCTCTTAGCATCCACAGCTCCAAAGAACTTGTATAAAAGGTGCAGATGTTCAGCACCTGTTAAAGAATATTGCCAGGAGGATCATGTTTACACTGCGACTTACAGCATGCCAAACATCCATCAGCATTTGTAGCACTTATGTAGGTTTCTAAGTCCCTCATGCTTACTCCCTTAAGTTTTGGTCAAAACTTGGTGTTCTACATACTAAATATTGCAAGAATAAAATATTAACATTCATCTCATTGCTCTTTACCCAAATTTTGCCAGCCCTTGTTGATTTGCTGAGCACAGATACAAGGAAATAACATCAATAGTTTTAACGGAGTGGTTTTGAAAGAAAACTGTTATTTAAAGTCAATACAAGTATGTGTTTGAAAGGGAGACTATCCATAATCACCTAAGACTTGCAAACCATAGCTGAAAGTCAAACACATCAGACTATTCCTCACTCACTTGTAAATGCATTTAAAGGAAGCTATGTTTAACATCTAATTTTTTACTCCAACAGAAAACACACATTACTTCATAGACAGAAAAGAAAATAAAAACATGTTTAAAATCACTTAAGAACATTTAAACTGATTTACTGAAGTTATTCTTTGATATACTTATTTCACTTCTAAGAGCTCAGTTAATGTGACTGGGAAAAAAAAAAAAAGTATGTTCTTGTATTATGTTGTTCAATGGTGAATGTCCCGCACACTGTCATGTTACCTACACTCAAACAAGTTAGATTCCTGCAAGAATCTTGCAAGTTAGGACTGCAAGAATACCAGCAATATTAATTTGTTGAACTTGTCATTGGACAGATATTTTCAATAAAAATTGTATGTGTGAAAGTAATAAAGAACTAGATGCAATTCCAGAATATTGAAAAACATGGCCATTAATAAATACATTAAGAGCGGCTAGCTGTTATTCCCATCTTTGGAAAAAAACAGTGGGTGTATCAGCACACATTCATTGGCAGGAAATTAAATTTCTAAGAGAAGAAAATTAGGATAACCATAACTCCTATGGTTTGTTAATTCATCAGCACAGCAGGATGAGCTAGAATAGCAACTAGTGAGCACATGTTGAATCAATGAAGCCTGTGTAAAGAGTTTCAGTATTTGCTGACCTCCAGATGATACTTGGAAGTTTTGCCTAAAAATCAAAGGCAAGTTTTCAGATGGAGTCTGATTTAACATTTACTGAAATGAAAAGAAAACTTTGAGTTTTAAGTTCCTTCAATATACAATCATAAATTACAAAGTCATGGTGAATCAGATGCCTATTTTTGGCTACTATTATAATTAGTTACATGCAAAATTAATATTGAAAAATTAGCATGCATCTAATGAAAATGTGTGCCTATGGCACATTTAGTTTATCCATAGATTTTAGATTATAAGTAGAAAGCTTTAAAACAGCTAGGACCTGTGTTTTAAAAGTCTCAAGTGCCTATTGAAATTTCATCTCCTACTCAAACAAAAGAGCAAAAATATTCCTACCACCCTCCTCCAAACTATGTCATTAGCCATGTTTTCCTACCTACTTAATTTTTTTAAACAGTTTCTTTCAACAGCATGTTACAGAAAGGGTGTTTGATGGAAAGATCTTCTTGAAAAACTTGATTTTTGTCTACTACAATAATAACAAAGAGAATTTGTGATCCAAAAGAATAATAGCAGCAGAAAGACCAAAAAATGTATGGGAAGAGGGAAGAAAATAAAAGAATGTGGCTGGTTATGGATACCTGGTGGCTGGTTTAACTAGGTCTACTGAAGTGCTGCTTTAACATACAATTAGATATTCTGCTGATGCCTCTCAGAAATTTTTCAAAAAGCTTTTACTTATGGATAATTCTGCTGGTAAACCACAAGATACTGATTTATTTGTTTCTTTGGTTCACTTTTTAAACAGTAGCCACACATGCTTTGTTGTAGGATTGATTATTGGGGGGAATTCAGCAGTAATAAAAATACATGAAGATTGCATTAAAATTAAGGTACTTAAGCTTCATTTAATTCAATACTTTGCTCCTCTCATAAAGTCACAGTCATTGATGAGTAACAAGCAAGCCTCAGAAAATTATAATAAGTCTGTACTCAGGGTAATCTTTTGACTATTCACTGTGTTGGGTGATTTCCACAATACACTCATATTATTAAAAGCTTAGGATGTATATTTGGGTTCCAAATCAACTCTTAAGTCATTCCATTATTCGAGTGCTTGAATAATTATGCACATGCATCCAATGAATGCTTACTTTACTTGAGTGACTGTTTGGCATAAAACATTATCCTGTCCAAATGGTATCTACAGAACTGCATCCAATATAGAGTAATCAGTTAACAGCTTTGGAACATAGCTCTTAAAATAGCCGATATAGTCAGTTCCACAACGCAAAAGGCAGCCTTCTCTTGCACCAAGTAGATGACACAAAGAGATCCTTAATCTATCAAAGAAGAGAAGTAAGATGAAGAAATCCTTATATTCCATCTATTCTGATTTTTCTTTGTATCTTTATCCATATCATTTGACCTTGGTGCACTGATTTGCCCTAAGATGTGGGCTATTACTAGCATATTCACCAGGCAGAATTTATGATCTTAGCTGCTCCCATAAAAAGTTGTAACTGCTTAAACTTCTATTACGAGAGAAAAGGGAAAAAACGGAATGTGGGATGCAAAAGTTGACCAGCTGACAAAAATCCAGGCTGTGGCATGCAGTACTTTGCAGCTACTGTCCTACAATAACTGCATTTGCTTCAGAATAGCAAATCATTCCCAGGAGACAAGCACACTGTTCATGAACAGCAGCTTGACTCCATTAGGTTGTCTTTATAAATAAAAATAGTTTCTGCCTTCAGATGCTTAAAAAGAACTGTGGTAGCTTCTGTAAGCCAAAAAAAAAAAAAAAAAAAAAATATGGTAACTATTATTGTATAGTATTTTTTATATATGGAATCTGGAAAATTCCAGCTTTAGAGTCTAAAATATACATATAAAATAAGTCTCTCCAAGGAAGAAAAGAGTTAGACTCAAGCAGTAAGACTCCTTCTGTACTAGTATCAAGGCTGATTTAAAAGTTTTGATCTACCACTAACAATACATCAATGTCAGTCTTGAATCTTGAAGACCTCCTATGTATTGCATATAACTAAATGTCTCCACTATTACTTCATAGGAAAGATCTGTACATCAATGTACAGAACAGCTTCAAGGTACTGCTCTGAATATATTCATGTGCAGATATTTATATAGGAAAGCACAATCTATAATCAAAAAAGTTCACACAAAGAAACAGTACCAGAAGCTCAAGAAACAATGATTAGCCAAAATAACAACAATCTGTACAAGGTCATAAATCTGGAAAAAATTCTGACACTATCAGCAAAACATACTACCCAGCAAACCACAGTGAAACACCATAGACTACAACGCCTCGAAGGCCACACACTTGTGTTGGAGTTGCAGCATATTCTCTGATGTTCTTGAATATCAATATAGAAAATATTTCTACTTTCACATTTCCCTATCCAAAGGTCTCTCCATTGCAAAGACCATCTTCCTTAGTTTTGGCATCCTCTCTAAATAAACTGTAGAGGGTTTGTTTTTAGTGAAGCTACACTGAGTGCAATGAGTAGAATACATATTCAGGTCTTTCTCAATGTTGCACCTGAGATAAGATGCATAAAACGTGGTACTCTTTGTGCAAATGCATTGTATATAATAAATACGATAGGCATTGCCAGTGCCTTCTCTCAACATGCTGCTCTCATCTGTCACTGCTTCAGTCAAAAAGAAGCCAAGTGAATGAAAACGGTGGGAATTGCTTATACAGTCGTCACTTTGCTCGGCCAAGAAGGAAACCAAAAAGGTTTCCTAGCATTATGACTTGTTTTTCTAAGAACACCCTTCAGTTTGGGCTGGTGTTACAACTGTATTTACTCTCTGTTTATTCATATTTTTTAGATAGTGAGAAAAAAAAAATAATTTAAAAGTCTTCATTCCTAGTGAGGCATTCCTATTATAAGAATTTAGGTTGTACTTCTAGTAATCTTTGTTTATGCTTTAGTTGGAGAGTAATTCCAAGGATTCCAAGATACAGGAAGGTAAGAAGTATCATGACACTCTGGTTCATATATATTTTCTGAGGATCGAGCTGTGATAATCTGGGGAGCTTGTACATAATTTATAAGCTCCAGCTTTAATATGAACTTCAGATTTAACAACCATCTTCAGCCTTATGTCTTTCCTGCACTGTTACTACATGCTGCTTACACAAGTGACTGGGGGATGGACTGGAAGACAGCAGTGTCTCCACGTTTATTAAAGTCAGTCAGCCAGAGCCAGACCACAATTGCTCTTACCAAGGAACAGAAATCCTTATTAAGACTTCTCTTGTTGGGCTTTTTGTTTCTGTTTGACACTGTCTGAATCTTCCATCCCTTTCTGGAGGGGAAAGAATGGGAATGATCCTACTCAGCATACTTTGTTGACAGGAAGAGCTTCAGAATGGTGAGGACACTGAATCCACCGTGCTTAAGTTCCCAAGGGCAAGATTTAAGAGTGCATCCTTGGGATGAATCAGCTCCCTATTCTCTATGTAGAAATTGCTGCTCTGAGTTTTGTAATCTTTGCACACATTGACAGAAGCTGAACTGGGTTTGGATTCCACTCGAAACCAAGCAATAAAAAGAGAGAATCTACAAGTTTGGCCATGACACAGGACTCTTGTTGATCTCAATAAGCTTCAAGAATAAAAGTCTCGACATATTATAAGGTTTTCCATCCAGAGTTAAAGGATAACAAGGAAGACAGCAGATAGCAAATATTTATTGGAGTGTTGTATTTTTTCTTTGTTTGTTTGTTTTAGATCAGAGCATTTCTTATGTGATCTAAAATAGATACTTCAAAACTTTGTTCTATGTACTTTTTTTAGCCGTCAGCTGTTACTGACGAAGTGAATTACAAATAGGACAGGAAAAGGGTGTGTTTGGCATTTGGATAGGCTGTTAATGTTGGCACTAGTCACTGAGTATTGGCAGCTCATCTTTAAGGAAGGTGGTCCTAGAACCATCACCCAAAATATGCTTAGAAACCAGAGTCAGAATCTGCCGAACCCCTTTTACATCAAAAGCACAGCCATCCAAAGAAGTCAGATGAATGTCTGGTAAGGGAAACTTAATGGGCAGTTTGAGAAAATCATTGGACAACAATAGGTAAATGTGGTTTTATTATTTGCATTTATGCCTCTTTCAGCTTTCTTTCCCTCATCTAAGCATTCAGTGCTTCTTGAATCACATTTAAGTTAGCACAAAATCATATTTCTTTAAAATCTTTTCTAAAGCTGTACTGTAAGCTTTTCAGTTGCAGTTTGCTTCCATTGAATCCAGATTATTTGGGGTGTTTTTTAAAGGAAAAAACTCAACATGTTAAACTGGTACATTGATGATTTCACTCAAATAAGAACATAAGAAATTCTGGAATGGGAAAAAAAAAAAAAAAAGCTAACCAGAAAAAATGTAAGAGAAGAGAAACCAGATTGTCCTTTATCTTAGTCCAATTTACTCTGTTGAAGTCAAGGAAATCTGAGCAGTCTAATGAAATGATGAATCAGACCTAGTGACTTTCTCCATTGAAAATTTAATGTTATGGAAAAATATATAAAAGTATAATAGCCATACTTTAGGGCTTACCAGAAAATTACTCATGATAAACAGAGTGCATTTTTTGAAATGGCATTAAAAATAAATTTAAATTCTCTCTCAGACTCCATCAATATTTCAGGGTATAATTAAAGAACACATCCTTTATTGTTTTCAACAATTCTTCCTTGGGAGTGGGAATTCAGAACTTTAACGGTAACTTTCACATTCATGCATAAACTTATGAAGGAAACCTGAAGTAAAAATGAGCACTTCTGAATACGGAAGTAAGGTAGCATAAGGAAAAGCATGTTTCTCTTTCTCAAATTGCCTCTGAGTAAGGCAATTTAAGTGACATGAAGGGTATTTTAACTTTTAGAAATCAAATTTAAATTACAGATTATTAACTGTGTCAGTCTTTCTTTGTTATAATTGTCCATTTCCCTCCCTATCAAAAACATTTTTATTGGCTTAAATCTGTGCAAATTATTTCAGATAATTTACCAAATAAAATAAATAGATTAACATTAAACTTACAAAGAAAGTAACAGGGAGGACTGATTGTCAGACGTCAGCTTGTCTTGGACAAGCCGATTGGCAATGACAAGAAATCCATTTTTCTCAAAAAAACACCCAAGGACCACCCCC
>NW_009636316.1:19027-22510 GCF_000690535.1 Cariama cristata | reverse complement strand
CCCCCCCCCCTCAAAAACAAGACAAAAAACCCCAAACCCTATTTGGCTGAAAGTTGAACAGTTAAGTTATTCTTCCTGGGTGTTTGAGGATGACATGTTCTGTTTTATGATGATATGATACTCAGCTAAACGAAGTAATGAAAACTTCTGCTTTGCCAAACTACTCTACAAGCATCTTATTTTTTACTTGCAACCCTGAGAATCTCCAAGATTTAGAAAGTTTAGTGCTTTTATTAAGACTCTGTCATGATTTAAAAGGGAAATACTTAGGCAAAAGTATTTGAGACACCTCAACAGAAAAAATACACTGAAATCAATACACTTTAAATTAATGTTAGCCAAATAGTAGTAACAATTTTCTTTCTGTCATCACTAACATCTGTTTCAGAAATATTTTAAGCTTGATTTTTTTTCTTTCCTTTTTTCTTTTAAATGCCAAGTTTATTAACTTTGAAAATTAAATGCTCTTCAGCACTGTGTAGTCACAGATCAATTGGTATATTCAGGTAAAGTGCTGGAGCAGGGGGAATGAAAATCAATCAATGCAAAAAGTTGCAGAGGTCACTCCATGACCCCACTACCAAAAAGCCACTGTCCCATGTAATGTGCTGAAGAAGCATCTGCAGCTGCAGAGAATTTCTTTTAAGGTCACATCTCTTCCTAGAGCAGTAATGTGGGAAAACTCAACAATGACAGCCCAAACCAGACAGAGGTGTGAGCTGATAGAAGCATCACTGCAGGCTACCTCTTCTGTTTGTCCTTCCCCCTTGACCATAACCCTAGGCAACCTCAGGAATAGAGTTTGAATGGCACATTCAGCCTTGGTATTGGGTCTATTTCCCCCTAGAAACTACACACATTTTATAAAAGGAGCACAGCAAGAAAAGAAATTTCCATGACAACATATTGCAGCAACTAAACTCATACTTGGAACCATTTCTCATTTTAGTTCTTAAAATCAAAAAGTGTCTCTAGACTATACTGGTCTAACTACAATCATTATTGGTCCAATGCACATTGTTAGAAACATGTGAATTGAACACAGGGAGCTATCCCCAAGTGCATTGACTTCAGTACTTTGCAGTAACTCTTAACTTTGATGTTTAAAGCATCATCCCTTTCACTGGAGATCCAGTGCTGTCTGATCAAGCAAGCAATGCCA
Organism: Cariama cristata; assembly: GCF_000690535.1. Lineage (NCBI taxonomy): Eukaryota > Metazoa > Chordata > Aves > Cariamiformes > Cariamidae > Cariama > Cariama cristata. The sequence goes on along the minus strand of NW_009636316.1, from coordinate 21,348 downwards.
CCTGCAGCTTAGCTCTCAGTTCTGTAGCACTAGCAGGTATCCAGCTGAACCAACAGAGCTCCTGTTTCTGCTTTTCTCAGTCTATACACAATTCTTCTTTTTATTTCTGTAAGCATTCCACATGTCTTTCTATAAAGAGAGAACACATCACTCCTGGAGTCAGGTGTAAGTTAATAAAGCATAACTCGCCCCTTTACAGTATTACACGGTTTCCTTTTGTGATTCTCTGTCTCACCGATGCTATGCTGGCTCAGTGCCAGAAAAGGAAAGCTGCAAATTACAAGTGCTGTCACAGATCACATAGCAAGGGCTGGATGATTGCTTTGATTCTGTGGGGCAGGAGTGTAACAACAGCATTGCTACCACACAGTCTCGGAGAAAGACCTGTTTGGATGATCTTAAACAGATGTCTAATTGGAAAAAGTGCTGAAATAACATTTTTTAACATTCAAAGCTGCATTTCAGTAGTTATAGAAAACCTGTAATGCTGCTTTATGCAAACTTACCATCCTCAGGGGTCATTATCTGACTTGCAGAGTGAATTTTGTGTAATTATAAAACTGTATAATGCAGCTTTGACAATCTGTATTTTATGTCAGCTCTATAAATGACTTGAGCTGAAATAGAAGAAACCATGAGAGTACATTCCATTCCTTCAGGAACATAAGAAATGCAATCAAAAATGTTTGGTTTTATTTTGCTCCCTATTTTAGGTTTACTATGTCTGCAATCTATCCATTAATACTTTAAAAGAAGGTGCTGTCACCTAGTTTCTATGACTAAAATCTTCTGAAATCAGTCCTTACTCCAAATCTTGCCATAGACACTTTGAAGAATTTATGGTTGGTTTGTTTGTTTGTTTTTTAAAGGACTTTGATTAGTTGGGAAAAACTTTTCTAAATGGTAAGAACTCCTTAGATAATGTAAAGATGTCACACAGCACTCAGATACTGAAATATACTCAATAACACGGCTAATAGATTGACTTATTAACTTATTTCATTGCAGATAGTAATCAGGACACTTATGCTTGAATTCTGGCTAAATTGTTTGATTATTGTATGAAAAGTAGACTGTAAATTTAAACACTTTGTACATTTCCCATAAGAAATAGCCCTTTTTAGTTACTTCATTTAAACAATGATCAAACAATTTTTTTATTTCAGTATAAAAATCAGAGAGGCACTAATCAAAAGTATTTAGTTAACAAAAGAGAAGCAAAAGCCACTGGAAAGATAACATGGTTAAAGAGTTCTGTGAAAATTGTAACACTATTTTTAAAAAGTCAAATATTTGATGTATTTTTAAAAAAACACCTCTATTTCAGTCAATATTACTCTCTAATTGATGAAATAAATGCTACTGCTATTTCTTTTTGTAATGAGTGGACACAAAAATGTTCCAAAGGAATCCTTTATAGACATCACATGTGACCACATCAGAAACCTTAAGAAGTTAAACTACATCAGAGTGAGAACGTTAATAGTGGCCTGAAATAGAGGCATTGATCTGTTGAAAGTGAATGTAGACTCAGTATCAAAAGAAAATCTTGCCAAAATTATTTCCTTTTTGAAACATAAAATCAATTAATAAAATGAAAATATTCTCTGAAAAACTATTTGGAAATCTTTTTTAACTATATTTTTTTTTAAATTTCAATTCTCTAAACACCAAATTTCTGCTATAGCAATATCATGAGGTCTGTTAAAACATGCAAACTAAGTCCTTATTCTAGACAGTAGCAACAATCTACATAAATAGAAAACGAGACATAGTCAAGATTTCTATTTTCTAAAGTGACTGTTGATTGTAAGAAGCTCAGTACGAGACAGGTTGTTTAACCTTAGTTTTTGAAAGTTCTGAAAACTGAAAGTTTTCTCTAGTCAAGCTTATTCACTATTCAGCCTTTGAAAATGAATCCTAAGAGTTTTACTAACATTCACTAACAGACTTGGTCAAGGAGTTGTGAAATCTCATTTCACAGTACAGTCAGGTCTTTCTGAACTCATGCACCAAAAAGCCATGCTCTAAAATGTTATCAGCTCCTTTGAGAGCTGTCCGCGGAGACTGCTTCAGAAAGTCAAAGTAGTAGAGCACTGTAAGCTTTACAAATATGGGTGTCTGCATTTCAATGATACATTCAGAGGAGCAAAATTATAGAACTATAGTTTGTTATTACAACTATGCATAAATGAGGTATTAAGTTGATAGCAGTATAATATTTTGAAGGTATGAAACAGTACAGGATTAAATTTCATCAATTTTTAGTCACCACTGATCTGAATCAGGTTATAACAATTAGATAACACTTCATCAGCAGG
>NW_009636316.1:9535-18996 GCF_000690535.1 Cariama cristata | reverse complement strand
TACTGGATCATTTTTTTTCTGTCACTTAAAAAACAACAATGTAAAACTTAACCTCGATCTCTTAGCTCCTAATTATCTAATTTACCTCATCCCACACAAAACCCTGGGCCCTGTTTGCGATTTATGCCAGGACCACTATCTAATTAAAGAAGGGTGCAACGCCCTTAACAGAGTATTCAGGGTAATTGTCCTATCATGTCCTCCTACTTGTTCTATGCCTTGTGTTTTTATATTATTATAAACTATTCAGTATTATAATTGCTTTTCTTCAACACTACCTCTTTCACAAAGATATAAAGAGGAACCATTAAACAAAATTGTTCCAGTTGTATGGAGAATAGTTTTTTCTTTCTTTTTTTTGCTTTTCATTTTACAAAGATACCAGTGAAAGTCAGGTAAAGCTAGATAATTCCAAAGATTCTGAAGGAATTCGAGGCTGAATTTTTTCAGCCCCTATTCTGAGCTTGCCGATTTTAGTCATTCAGTTATTAAGCAACCCTTCCAGCAGTTTGGGCACTGCCCTCCCCAGAAAGCAAGTCCTTCTGAAACTTTCCATTTCAGCTTCTTCAGACAGCCCCTTTTCCATTCTCTTGACACCAATACACTTCACACTTTCAGAAGTATTCATTGTACTTTGCAAGTGCTTTCTTACATAGGCAGAAAAAGGATGACAATAATATTGGACAGTTTTTAGCAAGGCATTTCGGTTTTTCAGAGTGGGAAGTAATTTATGGACAACATTTTTCACTTTCTCTGCTTTTCCATATATAGAAGACAGATATATACTAAGGCTCTGTGGAAGTGTGTGAATTCTTTCACAGAATCATACCCTTTAAAATATAGGCATCAACACCCACCCAAACAACAACAAAAATTCTTAGTATTATCAAATTATGAATCACTTGGGATTAGAGCTTTCATAGGGCAGTTTCCGACAGATATGCTGATGAAGTCTCAGAGAAAATTTCCTCAATACTACACAAGTGTCATTTGGAGTCCCACGGTCTCTACTATTTATCAGAAGTTGGTTTAGATCCATAGTAAAATTGTTCAGTCTAGATGAGCCAGAGAACACCTTGATTAGATATGCAAAGTAAGCTCATGAAGGACTATTAGGCTGAACACTTTTTAGCAACAAACACCTTTACAGTAACCTTAGACTTTATGCTTTCTTGAGGGTAATGATTCAGGCCAAACCATTTTTCTTTTTTCTTTTATGGTACATAAGTCTATTGAATGGAATACAGAATATTCTCCAGTGAAGCAACTAGTTTCCGTGGATACAGCTAAGATATTTTTCAGCATATTTTTTCTTGCAATTCAAAGCTTAGAGGAGCTCAATTTGCCTTATTAAGGAAAAAAAATTTCTTTAGTAGTCTGTCCAAAATGCAGACAAAGGAAAGCACATGTAGCATTCTAAAGCAAGAAGTCTTGTGAGGACTGCTACCCCTTTAGTTAAAGATCATTAGAAAAAAGGTTATGTACTTACAGTAATAACTGTAATAAAAACTTTTAATTTGAACATTGGGAGGATATGTACAATTCTAATAATTATTTTGAAACTATAATAAGGATTTAAATGTTTTCCCTCAAACATTTAAAATATTTTTATCAATACCTTGCCAAGATCCAGAATAAAATGCAACATCGTAGATCCACTATTCTTGATACAGGTAGACTATAACATACCGGAATAGAAAATTTTTATTTATGTGACTTTTAATTTAAAACAGGATTAAAAAAAATTAGTTGGCAATGAATGATTTTTTTTTATATATATATACTCAGTACAACAAACCACGTATTTTCATTCTTTCTTCAAACAATTAGATGACTCAGTCAAAACTTTTGTCATTACTGTACAGTTCATGGACTCCCACATATTTCTGCATCTCATCATTACTCTAGAATAGAAATATTTCTTCAGCTACAAATATAACTGTGATCTTTAAATGATTTGGTTACTGCAGCTTCAATTACTAAGATGCCTCCTTCTTTAAATGGCTTGCAGCAACCTCTGTTTTTATAAAAATTGTCAAACTGTAGGACTTGGCCCTACAAAGCATATGTATGTATTCTAGTAACATCTTAGGCAATTTCCTGTAGATTCTTGTTCCAAACTACAGATTCCAGAATTTTATATAGATCATAAAAAAATCTATTGGTTTTACCTCCCAGTGAGTCAGTGAAAGACTAGACTTAACCACAACATGAAGAAATTCCTACTCAAAAGATATAATCCAAGCACTGAAGTTAGAAACTTATGGCTTCTCAAAAGTTTACATGCTTTTATTATATTTTTTATCATTGCTTCATTCCAATGATATTGATTTACACTAAATGCTCACTGTTTTGCTATTACCTGCCTTACAAGTTTAAAAAACAAACATCATCTTTCTGCCCAATTTATATTTCTTCAAGAAGTCTGCAATGTTGAAGTAATTTACGACTTGATCTACTGAAGTATATTTCCTGAGTTTGCCTGCTTTTGCTCTAGCTGAATCACTCCGAAGACACTCCCAAACTTCTATCCAATTTACTGTGCTTGGTTCAGTTACTATGACACCATACCTTTTTGCCTCTTTCCATTGTATTGTTTGCAGATTAATAAAGAGGACAGCTCTCTAAGACTATGTATCTGCTGAAAGGCTGTTATATTTCTTGATCCTCTGTTCTTATTCCAGACAACGTCATGATGAAATTCAGTAGTGATCAAATTTCTGTTCTTTCATTAGGGTTCCCTTATCTATATAAAAATTTCATGTTCTATCTTTCTCAATGCCTAGAGGTTTTGAACAGTTTCAAGCACTTTTTGCCACTACTCTCTTTAATCTTGATCCCAGTTGGTTCTTTATAGTTACCCAGTGGCCTGGGGTTTTTGTTTTGTTTTCTTTTGGTTTTAACTTCAAATATAACTTTCTGTAATATTTCCTGCACTCAGTACTGACAAATAGAAAGGAAGGAATAAGGGAAACACAAGGCAAGACTGCATTAATCTGCAAAATGTATTGCAGATAAGTATGCTGCTGGCATAATTAATATTCTGACAGGACAAGGCCAAAGAGTACGAATTTTAATAAATAAATGAAATCTTGGGGACTTCTAGTTGTAGTTGTATAGTTATTTTGTTTGTACAGGTTCATATAATTTCAAACTGCATTAAAAAAATTATCTTCCACGTACATATTTTGGTGAACACATTGCAGAAGCTACTTATATTTTAAGGAAAGTTTTGTTTGTTTTTTTGAATGTTCTATGTAACTTTATATAGTTTTACTTGCTTACCCCATGAAAATATATACATATTTATCATTGCCACACATCTCTTTCTGGGAGAAAAAGCAGTCAAGAAACATATGCTCTTTATAATTGAATACCAAATGACACATTTAATAGACCAAAATTGTAACATTTTATAATACCTTATAGCTTTTTAACCGAGAGTAATTAAAAAAATCCTTTGCTTTCAAATTAGACTTACTAGAATTAAAATAGCTTTTCACTTATCATTCCCCTACTTGTAATCACTCATTCTATACTCAGAGATCTGAGAAATATTTATTTCATTGCTGCTGCTAAATGTGAAATATAAACCTAGAGGTTATTAACTTAAATATTAATTTTGATTAATTTAATTTTAATTTCTACATTGGTATCTTATTAATCATACTGCAAATGAAATGTATCTATATATATGTATGTGAATATATCTATGTATAGGTATATGAATATATATATATTATACTGAATAAAGTTTAATACAACAGTAGTATCGCATGAATCTTAGTATTACCATTTCACTGGTAATTACAATAAATAGTATATATGATGCATTGTAGATATGACATATGATATAAAATATTTTATATTTTTTAAAATCTCAAAACCTTTCTTTGAGCACAGAAATTTTTTTTCTTCAACATAGTTGAAATTACTTATTCCACGTTTTTACTATACAGCATTAATTATAGAAATTGCATTTATCTGATTGTCTCTTAAAAGTAAAAAAAGAAACATTTTTATTTTAAAATATTTAAATGTTTCTTTCTAGAATGAAATTTCATCAAAATGGCCACATTCCTGCAGAAAATTGTGAACTCTCCAAAATCACCTTTTGTCACAAATAGCACTTCCATTAAAAATATTCTGACTACTTCAGGCTATGAAGATTTTGGTATAAACGGTTGCAAGAAAAATACTTAATTTATACATACAGGGGAAGGAATCCTACTTTCTTGTGTGTTTATGTTACAGAACGTTAAAAAAAATATTTTCATTTTCTTAATTGAACATAAAAAGGATACACACTGGTGAAATAACCTATTAAATTCAAACAAATATTTGAGGACTTTTTGCCTCCTGGTATTTTCCATCTCAAATATATGGCTTTAGCATCATCACTGTGAAATTACATTCAGTCTGCTAGTAAGTCCTGCCTTCTGAAAACTGAAAGTTTTCTATTTTCTTTTACCCACCAACTCCATTTGTCTGAAAATTGTTAACAAATCTTAAGTCATTGGAAGAATTAAAGTAGCCCATTTGGTAGATTATTTTCTCCCCCCTGACCTCACACAACCTAAATTGCTCTTCATGCCTACTGTAAAACAGTTAATGCCCATCTTTTCATCATTAATATTTTCTATGGCCCTTCTGTTTTGATTCAGCTCTGTCTGTACACTGTAGAGCCCCTCATTTTATTTGCAGTACCTCGCATAGTCCTTATATACCAGTGTGCCTGCTAGAGGCACTGAGTGGATAAAACCAGAAATTGTATTGGGGTGTTTCTCAGCAGAGTATTAATCTGAGTTATCCCCCATCCCCTATACACTACTTGTCATGAAATTTGTAGGAACTTAATTATTTTTGAGACCTCTGTCCTTTTGTCAAATCTGGTTGAAATTGTCCAAGAGATTCAACATTTACTGATGGGAGCAAGGGAGACCTGACAGAGCATGCTATCACACAAATACTGTTTCCTTAGGACACAAGGCTAAAATAACTGTGTAACAAATGGTTTGAAGGAAACTGTCTTATGAATGTACCAATTAAATCAGAGGAAAGTGATTTATTTTGCACGTATTATCACAAATACGCTGCTTTACCCTTTGCAAAATCTCATTTAACTGAATTCATTTTAAAAGAACAATTTCAGTCTAGTTTTGTTTTTGTGGAGCACTGAGGGGAAAATGTTCTCTTATCTTCAAATGTTATTAACTGGAAATAAGTGTAACCTATGCTTTGAGGTCCTTATTGCAATTTAGATAGACAATTAGATATACAATACCAAAAAGAAAGAGAGCACTTTGTAGTAGAGATTTTTCTCCTGGTGCCCCAGGTGGCTACGGTAGACTTCCTTCTGTGTTCAAATGATTAAAAACTACAATATCCTTCAAGCCATTTTTAGAAAGCTATTTATAATTGCGGTATCAAGTAATAGAACTTTTAAAAAATTAGCTTATGAGATTTACATAGGATTGTGCTTTTGATAGGAAGGTAAGTTGTGTCCTTATTTCACAGAATCATAGAATGGTTTGGTGGGAAGAGAGCAACTATTTGTTGGGTTTTTTTTTTTTTTTTTTCAAGGCTGGAAACTTGCAATAGAGTAAACCAAATTCTTCCTTCACATAACTGGATATATGAAGAAGAATTTCATCCTGGAGTCTTCCAGTAGCTTCCATTACAGATAGATATCACTTTAACTAATAAAAATGTATGTCTCTGCTCTGTCACGAATATATCCTTCAAGACAGTGTTGAAAATGAAATGCTTTATGCCGTGAAGTTATGTTAAAAAAAAAAACCCTTCTGGTTAGATGTTCGAAAGGAACAAAATATGACAAAAGAATATTATCACTTTTCTTGTATCCAGACTTTGCAAGCAACTACACGCATAAAGTTTTTACAGATAGAAGGAGCTTTGATGATTTAGTCACATGGGACTCATGAGAAAGTATGTGATTTAGCCACTGATGTTTTTTGTGGTAGCTTGCATGTTGTAAGATGGGAAACAGTACATAGCTTGAACAAATACTTCTTTGTGGGATAAATGACCTCCAAAATCAGAGCTATATAGCTATATTAAGTTTAGTTCAAAAGCATCTGCAGAATCATGCACTTCGAAGGGTTGATTTAAGTGTTATTTGTCTTCCACTTAGGAAATATTGCTGAGAAGAAGCTAGAGTGGAGCAAAGAATAGAATAAAGAATTTTGGCACCCCCATGCCAAAAAAAGACAGGGAAAGGAAAAAACATAAATGCAAATTCATTTGCTTTTCCCTAATTTGTGACAGTATTATTCAATCATGCATAGATTTTATAAACTGAAATGTATACTGCATGAGGTCTGCAGGAGCCAGTCTCAGAAAATGTCCTAATTTTTCACTCATATATTTGCATTGGCATCAGATTTGGGGGGGTTCTGAGAGCATATAATGCAGGTGAAATTTTATTTTCATAATCACTAGAAATCTGCATTATTTCCTTTTGTTTAAATGGCTACTTCAGCACATAGTGTGCTGTAGGCAACTCATTGTTCACCTTTGGTAATTAGCTTTTGTTTAACAATGTTGTTGTGTGGTTTTGTTGAAGTTGCATCTGGGCAGAAGACCTTGGTGTGATGTGAGGGGATGACCCTATAAAGTGCCCTTGCTTAACTAGAACCCCAAAGTCAGGATGTTAATTGGCTACAGAGAGTAATGTATACAGATAAATAGAAACAGTTTCCTCTGTTAACTGAAAAATTTATGTGGTAACTAAACTCAATTTAACAGAATAAACAGTTTTAGTAAAATAACATTTTTGCAAAAGATTGAGCACATTAAGGAATATCTAAAGGTCAGTTTATGTAAGAAGAACGTGTTATCTTCACCAGGTTGTCATCAGACACCTTGGAATACATTTTTCTTTTCCGAAACAAAACTTCTGGGAGATTTAAGAATCAGCTCTTGGAAGGTAAAGATGAAAAACCACCAGACTAAACTAACAGTAGAAAATGTGTATCTTTTCAGAAATCCAAGATTTCTGGAAATTTTTGTAAAGGAATTGAGATACCAAAAATCAGAAAATCAAAGGTAATCAGAAAAACAGGCTGCTTTACTCTGTGGAAGTACATGCTTCACTCCAGTGTTTTCTGTTTGAGAGCACTGACTTCCTTTTTACCTGCACAACAATGATTTATGTGTCATCTTCTTAATTTTAAGCTTTCCTAACAAATTCCAGATTCAAATTTAAGGAACTCATTAAAATACAGAAAAAGCTATACTTACCTCATGGATCTCAGTCATTCGGTGTCACCATGATCTACCACAGGCTGATCCACTAGGTCTCTGTTTGTCTATACAATACATGTCTGTCTTTAATTATAAATACAGGAAATAGTAAATTGAACAAAATAATAAGGAAATATTTTTAAATTAAAATTTACTTTGGCACTTATATGATTGCTGATTAGAACTCAAGGTATGGATAAACTATCCTATCTTTCTCTTTTTTTTTTTTTGGTAAAATATGATCAATGGATAAATCAATACACATTTTTCAGTAAGAAATTAATATCAAGAATGTTCCATTAGCAGGACACATGTTTTGTAGTTAGATCATTCCATTCAGCAGAAATCAGTATTTCAGATTCTAAAACTCAGTCCTATATTTCACTTAAAATACACAAAATAGCATCAGAATACATCTCTTCATTCACAAAAGTCAGTGGGATAATCTACATTAATAAAAGCCTTAAGTTAGGTTGTATTTCAAAATGATATCACAATAACAGAGATAAATTTTCTCTAGCTTATTTTGTACTCTATACACTTTATAGCCTGCAGCACATCTAACTGATGTTATTTAGCTATGAAAAATGTAGCTACTTGATTTGGCATAAAAGCTTATAATCTATGTTTTATCAAATAATTTTAAACTATCTAATACAGCTTGTTATATAGAGGCTATACTTAAGTATTTGAAAAGTCATTTTTAACCCTTTTTAAAAAACTGTGATTTGACTAACTGCTGAAAGACTAAGAGAAAAATAGTCATTAATGACACTGTTCAAAATGTGTTCAGACTACAAGCATATGGAATGTTATAAAATAAAGCAGAACTTACTCGCTTATAACATATAAGTGAAAAGCTTATCTAAATGTCAGAGAAACTGTTGCAGATGTCAAACCAACTTTCTGATTAACTTCAAAAATCTTCACAGGAGGATCCTTGAATTTCTTTTTTTTGTTCGACCTTTGAAATCCTTTGGTCTCCTTTTTTCCCCTCATTCCTAACTTCCTCTTCATCTTTCTTTTTTGAGGGAAACAATGAAACAGAAAAAAAAAAAACAACTTCCCTGAGGATAGCAGATGAAGACTTGAAGCTCCTTGCATTTCACTTGAGTCAAACTCTGGAAGAAGATTATAGACTTGGTCAAGAGGGAAATGTTGTGGAAGACTATCAAGACTGTTCATGTAGCACATTAAAAGACTTTCTCTCCACTTGACTCTGCTAATCCTTCCAGTCATTGTTGGTTTTATGCATAATTTTCACACCATAACAGACTTTAAATTGAAATGTTAATATGAATTTAAGAAATCAATACAAACTTTTAATATCGAAATAGTCTTCTACAAAACATCAAAGACTTTCTGTCAGATATTGTGGTAACTGCAATTTCCCTACCAGATTGTAAGCAAATGCAATTGACAGTACTTTGACTTTAAATTATATCATCCTATCATTTAGACAATCTGGAAAACTATTTTCTCACCTAATAGCAATGCACCAGTATCTGAAGATAACCTGAATTTGATTATATGGTTTAATTCTTGATTTGCCCCAATGTTTTACTATGTTTGCAGGAAAAGAAGAAGAAGAAGAAAATATCCATGGAACTAGTATTTTTCATTTGATTTATTCTGGTATTCTTAAGTCACAATACATGTAATTGCAACCTCTTTTTTTTTACTACTTAAAAAACTATTAATAAACCCAAAGGGTAAAGGTTTCATAATAGTATATTTTATGTATTTTGAAAGCAAGAAAAAAAAATTTAGAACACTGGAAAGCTGATAAAATAGTGGCCAACTTCTATTTACTACTAGTAAATCTTCAAAAAGAAAAAAAATGAGAATTTTCAAAACAGATGCACATATCTATAAGGCCAGTGAGTAAGGACAGTTTTTGTAAGGATGCTTTCTATCTGCAATCCTTGCTCTGTGCCATACTTCAGAGCTGCAGCAGCATCTCACCCATTAAAAATTCAAAAATCAGAAAACCTGATGTTTCATAATCCTGACATGTTAACTCATGTTTCCAGTTTACTGATACAATTCCTTTTATTTCCAACTAAAGTAAATGCTGGCAAAATTAAATGTCTCAGAGGAAGACACAGACTAGTCGAAATATACATCCTCAATTTAATGGAGTTGTAAATGCTTTCATGCTAGGTAGTGGAAGGTCAACTTCTTCAACATTTCCC
>NW_009636316.1:5015-9504 GCF_000690535.1 Cariama cristata | reverse complement strand
ACACATAATAGAAATAGAAATAAGTAGCATTCTATTTAATTCTAGCTAGTCTGAATTCCTAGAAATTCTTGTGTCTAATTTTAGAATCTTTTATTGTCTAATATTGAAGTTTTATGAAGTACAAAAGCATTATCTTTAATCATCATGTCAGATACACTTTAGAGGTGTTCCTTGTGAGATCATAAATCTGTAAATTTTTGTTCTTACCTAAGAATTTTTCTAGAGTGTGTGACTTCTTACAGCTAAGAAAATGTAATTTAGTTGTACACAGCAGTGATTATGGTACCGTCAAACTGCACATATAATTATTTTAGAAAGCAAAGCTTTGATGGAATTTATTATGAAGGTATTTATAAATCTTATACTTCTAGCACAATTACTAGTAATTTTTACTAACAGGCCCAAAATATCTCAAAAAAAGTCATGCAAAGATAAATACGGTAAATATTAAGTAGTATGATTTCAATTTAGTTTGCTTCAAATGACAGTCAAAATATATTTAAGATAGAATATTTCAGACTCCTTTTATACTGTTTTTACTGACTACAGTTCAGTAGTCATTCTGAACAGTCCCACTTAGCCTTTAAGTCCCACATAACTTCTTTTGACTACAAAAAACTGCCTGCCTTTGCAAAGGATCAGATGTTTCAAGAAGAGCAAAAATGGGTGAATATATTCAACTATTCATATCGGTAGAAAAACAGAAGCAGTTGGGTGAAATACTCACAAATCCTTTCCATCCCCTAGAATGCAACTTTCAATCAGAACTTCAAAATGCCGTGGCAAAAACTTGTAAGCTACTCCATTCATTACTTAATAAATTATTACAGTGTTACCATAACTACTACTCAGACTGTGGTAGGTATATAGTTCTTGTCCCATAAACTAAGTAGCTTTTAAAACCAAAATGAGAAAAAAGCAGAAAATTTTTAGGAATACAAAGCACTGTACTGTTATCTTACAAGAGGATATAATTTTTTTAATCCAAGAGAATTGCTAAAATGAAAAAGGCGGCTAATGTCAGAAAGTCTTACCTAACTGCCAGCTACGATTCTGTATGTGTCTGTGACAATTTTAGAAAAGTATATGGTTTCAAAGATAAAAAGAAACTATAAATAGAAGATATGGGTAGTTTGCACTAATGCAAGCATTCTTCAAACTCTGTTTACCTGTCACAGGCAATATTAAGACTATTTTTCTAAAACATCTTTGTTTATAAGCCACAGATTTATTGCTTTTATTTCCTACCCGCACCCAAATTTTAAGTAAAAATCTCTCTTATGGAGTAGTTCTTTGTAGTTGCTGATGACACAGACACGGTGTGAGACAATGCTATTAAAACAAAGATTCTTGTATGTAAAGACCGTGTTTTTTCATAGAATCACATTGCAGAATCATAGAATGGTTTGGTTGGAAGGGACCTTAAAGGCCATCTAGTTCCAACCCCCCTGCCATGGGCAGGGACACCTTCCACCAGACCAGGTTGCTCAAAGCCTCGTCCAACCTGGTCCTGAACACTCCCAGCGATGGGGCATCCACAGCTTCTCTGGGAAACCTGGTCCAGTGCCCCAACACCCTCATAGGGAGGAATATCTTCCTTATATCTAATATAAATCTTCCCTCTTCCAGTTTAAAGCCATTGCCCCTTGTCCTATCACTACATGTCCTTGTAAAAAGTCCCTCCCCAGCTTTCTTGTAGGCCCCTTTAGGTACTGGAAGGCTGCTCTACGGTCTTCCCGGAGCCTTCTTTTCTCCAGCCTGATCAACCCCACCTCTCTCAGCCTGTCTTCATAGGAGAGGTGCTCCAGTCCTCGGATCATCTCCATGGCCTCCTCTGGACTCGCTCCAACAGGTCCATGTCCTTCTCCTGTTGGGTGTCCCAAGGTCGAAGGCAACGCTGGGGCGGGGGGCAGGGAGGGGTGTGTGTCTCATGAGATCAGAGTAGAGGGGGAGATCAACTCCCTCGACCTGCTGGTCACGCTGTTTTTGATGCAGCCCAGAATACGGCTTTCTGGGTTGCAGTGCACATTGCCGGATCATGTTGATCTCGTCAACCAGTACCCCCAAGTCCTTCTCCTCAGGGCTGCTCTCTATCCGTTCTCCACCCAGTCTGTAGTTGTGCTTGGGATTGCCCTGACTCATGTGCAGGACCTTGCACTTGGCCTTGTTGAACTTCATGAGCTTCGCACAGGCCCACCTCCTAAGCCTGTCAAGGTCCCTTGGGATGGCATTCCTTCCCTTCAGTGTGTCAACTGCACCACACAGTGTGGTGTCTTCGGCAACCTTGCTGAGGGTGCATTCAATCCCACTGTCCATGTCGCTGACAAAGATAATGAGCAGCACTGGTCCCAATACGGACTCCTGAGGAGCGCCACTTGTCACCAGTCTCCACTTGCAAATCAAACCATTGACCGCAACTCTTTGAGTGTGACCATCCAGCCAATTCCTTATCCACCAAGTAGTCCATCCAACAAATCCATGTCTCTCCAACTTAGAGATCAGGATGTCATGTGGGACAGTGTCAAATGCTTTGCACAAGTCCAGGTAGATGATGTCAGTTGCTCTTCCTTTATCCACCAATGCTGTAACCCCACTGTAGAAGGCCACCACATTTGTTCAGGCACAATTTGCCCTTAGTGAAGCCATGTTGGCTGTCACCAATCATCTCCTTACTTTCCATGTGCCTTAGTACAGTTCCCAGGAGGATCTGCTCCATGATCTCGCTGGACACAGAGGTGAGATTGACTGGCCTGTAGTTCCCCGCCTCTTCCTTTTTTCCCCTCTTTTAAAAGTAGGGGTTATATTTCCCTTTTTCCAGTCAGCGGGAACTTCACGGGACTGTTACAACTTTTCAAATATGATGGATAGTACCTTAGCCACTTCATCTGCCAGTTCCCTCAGGACCCACGGATGCATCTCATCAGGTCCCATGGACTTGTGCACCTTCAGGCTCCTTAGATGGTCTGGAACCTGATCTTCTCCTACAGTGGGCAGTTCTTCATTCTCCCAGTCCCTGAGTTTGCCTTCTGCGACTTGGGCGGTCATATTGCTATTCTAGAATTGTGTGGTGTGAGGGCAGGGAAAAGATGAAGCCAGACTTTTCTTGGAGACTCCTGGTGATAGGATGAGAGAGAACGAACACAATTTGCAACACAGAAAATTCCAAGTATGTAGAAAGCAAGCTATTTTCACTATGAAAGAAGTCAAACACTGCTAGAAACTAGCATCCATTTGCAGAATGTCTCCAACACATCTCCATGACAGATGTAAATGTGTTATAATGAGGGACAGTTGAGAAAGGGAGTGACTGAACAGTATATGCCACCAATTCAACTAAATACCAGAAGACAATCCAGAAGAGGAAGACTGTGTTTCACAAATTATTTGACAAAGTATTCCCACAAGGGCAGAGGAAAAGCATGTAGTAAATTAATACTAATCTTTCCATCACAGCTTTATAACATTCAAGTAATATCAGACAATTCAAGTCCCTATTTAACAACCTGGCATAGAAGTGCAAACAAATTCTTGCCTTGGTGAATCATTTCACAGGAGGGGATGCTGTTGAACTTCGGGGATACTATTGGCAATAGGGTAGGAAAAAAAAAAAGATGCAGAAACTCTGAGAGTTTAGTACACTTAGACCCATTTTTGTTTTTAAGGTACATGAACCAGAAAGTAGCCTGAGAATTAAGCAACAAAGCTAACAGCAAAACTACCAAATAATACAAAAAGAATTGTCAAAAATTGTCCTGTATTTAAAAATAGAAAGTTTTATAACCTGTACCATAAGAATACCTTTGTTAACCAGTTTAATGCGCAAATTGCTTTCAATAAATTAAGGGTTTTTTGCATGATATTTGCATGCTTCCCGATGTCTGTCTGTTGTAGACCTTCCATGAAAAACTGTGTATGGTTTTTAAAGTACATTAATTATTCAAAGGTGTTGAACAAGAAACAGTATATGGGAAAAATTAGGTAGTTAGGGCATGAACCATAAAAACAACTTTTGAAATCTCAAATTACATATTTAGACAGTAAGAGCATATCAGACAGAATACAACTGCAAATTAGTTAGGCATTATAACTGCAGGAACAATTTATACCTTATAATTTAAAAGTAAATTTTAACTTTAAAGAACCATGCTGTTTTATATGTGATGTTTTAAGAACGTTACTGGTTTATGTACAGTCTGGCTGCATTCTCGATTTTATCAGAATATATGAATTTTTAGCAATCAGGCCTGTGGCACAGATTTTTATATTGGACAGCTGCAAAGGGTATAAATTGTGATCGTTAAGATTTGGTGGGATTGATGTTAAAAAACATTTGGCAGATTGCTTTCATTTCTTTAGTAAAAAAGAAATAATAAATGAGGAGGAAGGGACATACAGATGCCTGAAAATAAGTGAAGGGCACACAAAAAAGAATGGAGAAAATAATAGTAAATGAGACACTTCACCTTCATATACAGCTAGTAAATGGGGG
>NW_009636316.1:0-4984 GCF_000690535.1 Cariama cristata | reverse complement strand
AGGGGGGGGGGGGGGGGGGAAAAAGAGACACAAATTAATGAGGAAAAACCCCTAAATTGGGGTCAAGCAGAGCCAAAAATTGAAACAAGATGCTACTATTAAAGATAAATATTAAAGAAATATTATAAGAGATTTTCTTCTGTAACTCAAGGAAGTTTAAAAGCTAGCAGAATGGAAGCATTTGAGAAAAATCAGCTTGGGACTATTGTCAGCAGTGTGATTAAGAGCTTCATGTCCATACAGTAGCCAGCATGTTTTACATAATAAGGTTCAGCATCTACTCCCATTATAGTTAAAGTCAGTCTTCCATAAATGCATTCAAATTACTGAGTTATCCACATATTTTCTTAAGCTATTTAGTAAGTGCACTTCTGATGCAAAAAAGCTCAGTATAAAAGAGAAAGGTCTAGACTCACTAGCTTTGGGTGAACAGGCAAGAGTAAGCCATTCAAACCTATGGAAAATTTCTTAATTTGAGGGCTTAGTCTATGCTTGATTTCTCTATGATTAATAGTATAATCACAAGTATATTTTGTAATGTAACAAGTTATAAAAATATTTTATCTTATTTACAGAACTTAAAAGCTGTAACTACTCAGCAACCACTGCAAAGAAAATGTCTGTACATTGAGTCCTACATTTCCTAATAAATGGCTTCACCTTATTCAGTAGTTATTTTTAAGGAGTAATCCTTAAAGAAATATGAATGCCCTTAGGATATTTAGGGACAAAACATAACATTTACATAAACATTAGATATGCAATGACTAGATATTTCTATCTGTTGATCAAGGAACAACCATGCCTGCAAATATGGTGGTGGTCTTCATGGAAAAAACTTAAATGAATCAAAAATGGGGAATTCAGTTTCTAAATGGAATGCCAAAAATAACACTGGTGGTCAGAGGCTTTAAAGTATACAAACATAAAGAATATTAGTTTATTTCTCAAAGTAGTATAAAGAAAGTAACATGACGTGATTAAAACATAGCAGAGTTGAGGTTATGAGTAAGGTGGAAATTTGTTTAAAATACATTGCACTTTAACTGTTTGTGTAATTGACTATATGTGGATATAAACATTCATTATGGAACATAGTTCTCATTTAAAACTTATGCTCCCTTGATATACAGCCAAATGATGTTTAAGATGTAATCTTCTGAAAGCCATGCCTTGTTAAATTGTGAGTAAAAAAAAAGATACAAAATACTGTTAAGACAACAGATCAGCGGATGACACTCTGGCCTTACTATGAAAGAAGTCAGTATTGTACTAAAAAGAAACCAAAGAAGAAAAGACAGAATTTTCCTTAGAAGACTCTCACCATTTTATAAAAGAAAGTTGAAATGATCATTGTGCATAGCATTAAGAGGTCCATATGGGAAAAGAGATCCCTTTTAGCAAAAGCAGAGAGGCTGAAGAAAAAAAGAAAAAGGAGATTCAGTGTGAAATCCAACCCTCTTTGAAGTCAATGGGAATTTTGCCATCGATTTCACTGGGTCAGGATTTCACACAAGGTGGATGCAGACTGTGCTTTGTGATATCCATATTGAATTGAAGTTTCTGATTTCAAAAGCTGTATTAAAGTCACCTCCACATAAAACTAATGTAGCATAGTACAGAATAAAGTCCATTATTTTTTTAATGAGGGAAAATGAAAAGATTACAATTAAAACCTTACTGTTACAGAAGAAAAGAATACACATTTCAGAATTTATTTCTTATATCTAATTTGTTTTTTCTCTTTTAATTTTCCTCCCTGAACACTCTTATGCCTCCCTGCTTCACTGCTTATACTCACTTCAATGCTTAACTGCAAATTCCAGTGGGGAAAGTAAGCTGATAAAAGCACACTCCCATTTTTGTGCAATCCAGCCCCTTATGCTGCACTGTTCAAGTTTTGGGTAAAGTTTTTTATACACAGTTTTTTTTATATATATTTTTTAAATACATTTTTCAGTAAGAAAAGGTACAGTCTCAGATGCTTATTTTGTTATTAATAGAACAAATTCAGACATACCAGTAACAAATCAGAAAACATCAACTTTAAATGATGTGGCATTTGATGCAAACAAATAGCATTTAAGTGCTATTTTCTACTATTGTGAGAAAGCAATAATAAAGATAGATTATTAATAATATCATAACACTTTTTACAAAGGGGAAAAAACAGATCCCTAATGGAATCTTTTTCATGAAGTGCATTCAAAAGTTACAGCAAGCCTTGTGCTTTTAGATAGGTTACCTTTACTGATGACAAGATACATTTTCCTTGTCCAAAATTGCATGTATCATGACAGCCAATAACTTTCATAGAAACCATATCCAATTAAAACTGAGAACCTAGAAAGAAAAATAAAATTTTATATGCTATACATGAGTTTGCCTTCTTTCTAGTTAAAATTACTTCTGGAATCTAATGTTAAAAATGTGTGTTCATTCCACACACGTATTTAATGGAATCAGTGGTGCTATTTAATCAGATGCTGGAGATTTAAGTTGGAAATAATGAATATCAGGTTGGGAAAGTATTCAAATATTCTTTACCTGCTTCTTTCCTATGGTTTGCTAAATGTATTTTTAATGCAAATATATCAGTATGCTTTCATCTCTCTACTGTCCTTCATGAAGAAAATCCCATAAGGGTGAAGTTTTGGCCTCTCCTGTTTCTTCCCTGCTGTGTCAAGAGAACAATTAAGTTGTAACTATCATAATTTGAATGATACCTACCTAAAGCTGGCAGATTTGTGTCTAACATAATTTGGTTTTAATTTCAAAATATTCTTGCTTACAGAATGCAGTAGCTCAGAAAACTATTGTTGTATATATAGCTGTAAAAATAAGAGTTGAATATTTAGGAGGCTCTATAGAAATATCCCTTCTAAACAACTTCTTGTCTGCAGAAGAAGACTGAGTTCCTGAGTTTAAGGCATCCTTTTGCTTTTAATGTCAACAGTATCTTGATGAGTTAAGTGTTAATTGCTAATAACTATAAGGATCAGACCTAGCAGTCCCTTTCTGTCATAGAAATATTTCCTTTCAAAAATTGAAGTGATAAAAAGGTATTTCCAAAAGCAAACTAGCTACTGAACTTTGGAAATTGATAAAAATAAGCCTTAAGTTTCATTTTTGTCACCTGAATGTATCCAATTAAAGAGTATTGTTATTCACTACTAAAATATAAAGATCAATAATAGTTAGAAAACAAAACATACAGAAAATTCTTTCACCAGGTTTCCAAGCAATTGTAATCTCTCACTGCCAAATCAGGCCTTCTCCATTTTCCTTAAGTTTAGACTTAAGGCAAGCTCTTTCAAAGGAAAATAATTACTCAGTAGCAAACTAACTCATACATATCACTGTGCACCTCACATTATACACAAATTATTCTGGAAAAATATAAATTTTCCAAGGACCAGGTATTGTATTTAAACACTGAAATCTTACCTGATTACATAACTGTACATCTACAGTTATCTATATATCTCTGTATCTCTATCTGTATATCTATGATCCCTGAAGACTCATTCTCTGTTACCATTTAAAATCCAGATCCTGAGAGATGCTAACTTGCTTTGACTTATGACTATAGAAAATTACATCTCATTTAAAATAAAGGGAAATCAGACTAATTTTGAATTTAGAGGACTGAGAAATTTGACAAAATTTCCCTTGTTTTAGATTAATCTGTAAGATCTTGCCTTACTGAACAAGAAATGCATCTCTTTGAACATCAAATGTGTTAACTGCAAAGAAAAAGCCACATGATGTTGTACAAATGAACTGTTATATACAGTGAAATAAAACTAATTACTAACACAATGTCCCAGAACAATTAAACATTTTTTTTGTTTCTTTTATTAGATGAGAATTTTTCTGTATTAAATATAGTCCATTTCTTCTGATAAAAAGGTGAATGTTCTAAAGTTTATCTTTTTTTCTTTTCAAAGCTGTTTTCTTTCAAGTGTTCTTGTGAAAAAGACAGCTCTCTCTAAATGTTTCGAGAGGCATTTGTCACTCATTCAGCCTTTAACCATGTTCAGCTTAATGCTGTGAATTGTAATGTTCCAATTTCTTCCAGAAATTAGAAAAACAGTACATACAATGGCAACTGAGGCAACAGTCACTTTCTACTAAAGGTTACACTGAACTGTATAGTCTAAAGTATTTTTCAGAAAGCCTTTCAAGACCAGAAACATATATAGTAAGTCATTGTCATCAAGTCACTGAAGACATTTACAAACCGAAAGTTATTTTGCCTAGATCTATTCATTTTAAGGTTCAGTATGCTGTTATTAATCAAATGAGTAAATTTTTTTTAAACATTTGTTTGCATCAAGTCAACAGAAAAATAGTAACTCCAGGTCATGTGCTTTGAATTTTCTCTCAAAATTTTGGTATTTAGAATACATTATAATGTATACCAGGTTCTCAACTTTTGTTCAGTGAAACAGCTTTGGTTTTGAAGGATAATTACACACATGTAATAAGAAAAGCATAATTATGTATCAATACTGAGATCTACAGTCAATCCTGATGGTCATCCTTGTCTTGTTCAAACCATAGTAGCCACAGTTCTTCATAACCATCTTTTTGTGATGTTTCCTACATTATACATTTTAGTCCTCCATCTTGACTCTGTTTCAAGTCTTGGATTGTTTCTAAAGGCTGACAATAGACCTGGAATGGAGAAGTAGGAATGGAGAAGAAATGGTGGTGCTATATTCAAGACCTCTAATGAGCAATTCAACTCCTACTGTCTTAAGGGAATGGGCCTGCACATAAGTCTCCAAGGACATTCTTACTTTCATCAGAGCTGCAGCACTCAAGCTAAATTGTTGCCGGGAAATCAAGCTAAAATTTGTTGGCATTCTGGGTTCCAGAATTGCTTTAAGCATCAGTTTAAATACACAATAAAGTTTATTTATCGACTGAACAAGTGTTATTTACAAATATATTAGTGTTAGTAACCACTGGGGGGGGG
>NW_009636315.1:2320-10392 GCF_000690535.1 Cariama cristata | reverse complement strand
AGGACCTCCTGATCCCGGCGGCGCCTCAGGTTCGCGGGGTGCTGCCCCTGCCCCAGTCGCTGCAGGGTGCGGGGGTTAGCCGTGTCCTGCCCTCGGGCCCGCAGGTTTCTTCTCCTAGTAGCTCATTTCTCTTGACGTGCGGAAACAAACGCCACAACTCGCGGAGAGTTATAAAGCAGGTATGTTTATTTCAGCGCCGGGTGCAAGGGGGATGACTCCTCCAAACTTGCGCACCCCAGAGGGCAAAAACCCAGGTATTTATCCCACATAGGTATACATATTCATTAGATTTCCGAGAAATAGGCAGGGATATTACAATTAGTTCCAGGAATTCAGTATCACAGGTTCCTTCCCCTTTATGCCTGCGCACTCCCACCTGGGGTTGCAGGCGGGGGTCTTTGGGAGGAAGGCAGCAGTCTTCTTCACAGTAAGCTTTTCACCTTCAGCTGAAACTGCTGAATTGTCCTGGGCCGCTGTCTTCAAGGCCGATTGAAACTGGTCTCCATTGCCTAATAGGGCCTGCAAACAATGTTATTCCTGTCTTCCTTATCTATGCTTGCGGAGGCAACCTTGTACTGGCTAAAGCAAAGATTTAACCCTTTCGTTTTACCCTCACTCCCCCATCGTCTTCTTCCCTCTTTTCTTCACTTCCCACCTGCATTTTTGCGCTTTTCCCTTCTTTTCCCCACCCTTTTCGCTACTCGGTTTCTTACTTCTGCCCTTGTTTCCTTTCCCTATCTCACCCCCATTTTTCTTGCTGTGCTTTCTTCTCTCTCTCCTTCCCCCTTCTCTCCTTTCCTCTCACACTTGCCCACATTTCTCCTCCCCCTTTCCTCCCCATCTTACAAATTCACCTTCCCTTGTCCCTCCCATCCCTTTTTCTTTTCTGTTTTCTTTCTTCCTCCTCTTTCCCCCTTTCTGCTACCTCTCCCTTCAAATCTCCAGGCCTTCAGGCGCAGACAGTCAGGGACCACTCCCACACTATGTACGGACTGGAGGCACCAACTAAGGTGAGCACTAACTAAATCCTGCCCCAAAACACCTAAGATGTCCTCAAACCCCACCTCAGTGCTCCCAAACCAACTCCAAAACAGTGAGACCAGGCTGGGAAGATTTGTTTCTTTTGCAGGATAATCCTCTGAGGAGCAAAAACTTGGAAGAGAAGCAGTGATGTGACCGGATTTGTTAATTTCAGTGGCGTTTTTCTAAGGAAGTATGTAAGTATAGAAGGGGCCTGGAAGGGGTAGCAAACAGTAAAGAGTGAGGAGCATTTGAGAGAGGAAAAGCTAACTAGATGCCATCAGCACTTCAGTCATTAAAAGCTGGAGGAATGGTGGTTAAGCATGGTTTATAGGAAGGTCTGAGAGGGCATAATGCACAAGGAATGGAAGAATATCATCGCTGAACCCCAGGTTCTGCCTCAGACCTGCAAACAGGCTTTTGGCATGAGAGCCTTTGTGATGAGCCCAGGCACATCAGTGTGGGCAGGGTCCTGTGTGCAGGACGAGTGAGGGGTGACTAGGGCTAGATCTTGGTGAGGACTGCTCTGTGACAAATGTGCATGGAGGGAAATGGGAGAGAGGTCTGAAGGAGGAAGGGGCATGGGCTTTTCATCTCCAACGAGGTCCCTTATGTGTCTAGTGGAGTCCCCTGCAATGTCCTTGAAGACCATGCTTCTTCTGGGGTCCTCCAGGACTTCTCCTGCGATGTCAGTGGCCACCGGTAGTACCCAAGGCATTGTCACCCACAAGCACTTAGAACCCCTCTGGTAGATAGCCCCTACCCTGACCTGCTGCTTGCAAACTCGGTCAGCTGGAGGGCTCTGCAGTGTAAGCACTGCTCAGCAGTAACAGAAATGTCTCTGCATTATCAACACTGTTTTCAGCACAAATTTAAAACATAGCCCCCCATACTAGCTACTATGAAAAAAAATTAACTCTATCCCAGCCAAAACCAGCACGGAAGGGCACAAGGTTTGCCCTTCCTTATGCAGCAGGAGAGGTGTATTTGGAAACCTTTTGAGCATGAACTGGTTTTGAGAGCTGGTGGTCAGCAAGACCTTCGTCTTATCCTAACTGGCATCCGCAGCAAAGCAGCAGTGATCTGAGGAGTGTTAAGGCTGAATTCTGCTCCTCCTCATCTCCTGTTGTTCTCACTGCCTTTACTTGCTGTCTTTCAAATGGAGAGGGATCCAGTATCTAGACTCCAGACAGTAAGGGCAAATGCAAGGACTGAGCGGGGCAGGGTGTATTATGACTGGCTGGCTGGCCTTCTGCCAGCGGCCTGAGCCCAGATAGGTGGACTGGCTCCAGGTCCCCTTCTGCACATACAGGCTGGACAAATGGGCTGACAGGAAGCTCATGAAGTTCAGCAAGGGGAAGTGGGAAGTCCTGTACCTGGGGAGGAACAACCTCACGCACCAGCTGGTGCTGGTGCTTGATGGCCCCCCAGCTGGAAAGCGGCATGAGCCAACAATGTGCCTTTGCTGCAAAGAAGGCTGAGGGTATCTTGAGCTGCACTAGGCAAAGTATTGTCAGCAGGATGAGGGAGGTGATCCTGCCTGTCTGCTCTGGGAGGCACTGGGGAGGCCATGCCTGGAGTGCTGTGTCCAGTTTTGGGCTCCTCAGTGCAAGAGAGACATGGAAATACTGGAGAGAGTCCAGCAAAGGGACATAGCATTGATTAAGGCATCGGAGCATCTCTCCTGTGAGGAGAGGCTGAGAGAGTTGGGAGTGCTTCACTTAGAGAAGAGAGGCTCGGTGAGCGAGACCTCATTGATGTATGTAAATATCAGTGGACGGAGGTGCAAAGAGGACCCAGCCAGGCTCTTTTCAGTGGTACCCAATGGCAGGACCAGAGCCAGTGGGCACAAACTGAAAAACAGGAGGCTCTGTCTGAACATCAGGAAATACTTTTTCACTCTGAGGATGCAGGAGCACTGGCACAAGTTACCCAGGAAGGTGGTGGAGTCTCTTTCCTTGGAAATACTCAAATACCATCCGGATGCAGTCCTGGGCAACCTGCTGGAAGTGTACCTGCTTGAACAGATGGTTGGACAACATGACCTCCAGGGGTCCCTTCCCACCTCAACCACTCTGGGAGTCTGTGACACGAGGACCTTGCAGCCACAGTGAGGGCTCCCCCTGCACACGGCACAGGGCTTCCAGCAGGGTGTCAGAGCAGCACATTCAGCTGCATTGCCCATGTCATGGGCGTGACCTCGTCCTTGCTTGCTGCTGCCCCCAACCTCTCACCAGGCTGCAGTGCAGGTGGCCATGCACGCAGCTGCCAGACACGCTGTGGCCATTGTGCTTGAAAAGCCTAGCACCAAAGTACGCCGGCTCACTCCTACGTGCTGCAGTCCCAGTAGTGGCTGCTGCTTTCCTTTGGTCCTCATGGACTAGAAGCGCTGGCTGTCTTTGGCCATTGTCTCTCGCAAGTGTCTGCAAGATGGTCTGTGCAGCCTCATTGTGCTTGGGCCTGTTTGTCAGCTCTGTGGAGCAGACTGCCCATCCCCAGGACACTATGCAGGAGCAGCAAGCATGGGGGTGGCACACTGTGACTAGGGGGCTGAGGGTGCCTCTATGCATGTGTGAGTGAGCAGAGCTCTCTGGGCCACTCGTCTAACTGTACTATGGTACTGCAGCCAGCAAGCTCTGGCCTGCACGCTGCAGCCTGATGTGCTCATGGCCACCTTTGCTCGATCAGAGTCCGACAGGTGCTGCAGCCCAAGCCTTCACGCATGCGGAGCACCACACACTGTGTTCACAGGTGCCGTTACGCGATCAGAGGCTGGTGCTGCAGGCAATTGGATGACATGTATTTTTGTTGAGGGTGCCCACTGTTGTCCTCTCTCATGTGTGCTCTGGTACTGCAGACTGTCCCATCGTGCATGCGGCATGTCATTAGATTGGCCCTCTCTTTCCACCACATGATTTTTATGCAGTGCCGCAGCGAGGCGGTGTGGTTTTCACATGTGCAATGGGAGTGGCTGTGCTCACTGCTGCCTTTCTGCGGGTACACTTAGTACTGCAGCCGGGTGGTTTATGCATGTGCAGAACAGCCTGTGGCGCTCTGCTGCTGTCGCTTGATTACAGCCTGGTAGCGTAGGCACCCGTATGACACATGCATGTTTTGGCTGGCAGTGCCAGGACTGCTGCCATCAGACTCCCGCATGTGTCGTGCAGCATCTGGGCTCCGGCATGCGCATTGCTGCTCGGCATGTTTGGTCAAGTTCTGTGGTGTTTTGGTAGCAGGCCAGGTAACACTTGTGCTTGCCACCCCATCACACTGCTCAGTGACCATCAGCATAGCCTATCTTTGTTCGTTGATGTTCCTCCGTGTCACTGGCAGCTGCAGGCCCCCCACGCTGCTTGGTGGCGAGCATGTACAGGGATGGCGTATGGCCAGCCTGTGGTGCCTCGGTGCAGTCGCTGCTGCGTATGAGCAGCAGAGGGTGTGGACGGTGTGGTCACGTGATGCTCTGCGCATGCGCGAGCTGACCGATTGCAGTATCACCCCGTCTTCACCGGGTGGCAGCAGAGAGCAGGACCGGCTGCAGTGCCGTGCTGCTCGCCTCGGGAGCCGCGTGGTGGCAAGCAGGGCACATTCCCCCTCGCAGGCGGCAGTGGGTTTGTCTGCGGTGGCACACCATTCTGCAACCACTGTGCTCACGAGAACATTTGGAAATATCGTAGTGAAAATTTTTGCTTTGGTATTTTGGAAGAAACCAGCTTAGGCCACATTGTGCTGCAATATGACATGATACAAGATGCACAAGATACATAAGCGTGGTTTTGTGCTGTCTTGTCAAAGTTTAGAGTTCCTCATGTGTGTTGTAGTACAATTGCCTATGGTCCTAGGGCTATCTTTTGGTCCATTTTTTTTTTTTGGTAGTAACAGGAGATTTTCCTAATCTTGTGACACCAAAAAAAAAAGAATGTAAACAGCACTTACAGTGTGAATCATCGCATTGATGTTCATCGTTCATATGTGCTGCATTTTTAGAGACAATGAACTAATGTTTTGTCTATTACTTTTTAAACAGTTGTATGTTTTGTGATTTACAATGATGAATCTTGCAAATAATGATGTGTGTCCTGTAGTAATATCAGTACTGAAAATTTTGCAGGTGTTCCCGTAAACTGCTTTGGTACTGAGTTACGGACACATTTAAAAGGTATTGACAAACCATTTTGTGGAGAATGAAAAAAACACATACCAAAGAAACATAGCTGTGTGTGAAATTCTCAGACTGGGCAGCTTGCTATAATTTTAGACAAACCCTTAGGTAATCACTTGAGCTATACATCATCATACATTGCAGTCATATGGAAATAATACAATTGTTCTTCACAAAATTATTTCTGTGAGGAATTAAAAGCAAAGTTTTCTGTATCTTATTAAAGCAAGTCAACTGCAAATACAAATACATACTTTTACACCAGTACTTAGAGGATAATAAATGGAGGATAATAAAATATATGCAGTTGACTAGAGACCAGTATTTGGAAGAAGTCAGAGGGGAAACCTGACCTTGTAAGTATTTGTCCTTGTGCTATATACACTATCTAGAAACTGGATACATGAAAATTATATTGTAGCGAGACTACAGTACACTGGATTCACAAAATACATAGAAGCAATCTAAATATTTTCATTGTGGTATTTGGCAAAGTTCTGTTAATTTGTGCAAGACTATGATAATGGCATTGTGCTTTCACAATTATTTTAGCCTGAGGAATAATAGATTTAAATTGTGATTTCTCAGGGTTTTTGCAGTTAGGAGCTGCAATTTAACAGAAAGTGTGCTAATTACCGGTCATCCGAAGCTGCATGTTACAGGCTTATTATTAGTCTTCTTTGAATAGAAGATTATTAAAGTCATACTTGTGTTGTTCTATATTGTCATTCAGAGTGTCCTAGCATTAAATATAGGTGGTAATATTATTACTGTTGCACTATGCTTGTGTAACTGTGGTCATCATCAGACTCTAAATAAATATGGAAATTTTACTCATATTATTTATGGAAGCTGTTAATGTTTTGAGGGTACAGACAGAAATTATTTTGTGAATGAAATTGTTCTTAATACAAAACATATTATTTGTAATGCATACTCATTTAATTGTAGTGAACTGTTTAAAATTGTTAATACTTTTCTATACTATAGCGTTTATACAGTGGTTTACAGAAGTCGTGGAGTTATTTTTATTACCAACATAGAAATAAAATTTTGATGTTTATTTCTGAGTTATATTGTGTTTAGAGACTCAAAAATTTACAGATATGTTTTCCTCTGCAATCTAATTATGGCATTCTTAATCATTTCAGGATTTCAACCATTGGGATTGGCATTTACTGTTTCAGTGGAGAAAGAGGTCTAACTGATACAAAGAAACTGATTCAGCAGCACGGTCCACAAGACAGAGGCTGTCAAAGTAATAAAACATAATCACTTTTCCATTCCATTATTTTCTGTACCACATGTCCCAAGAACATACAAAACGTCCTGTTGGGCTGGAGCTATCGTCATAAGTCTACACCACTATTCTGTCCCTAACAGTGGCAACAGGAGATGCTGTTAGGAGGAGCACGTGTCTTGCCTCTCTCTACAGTCCATTCCTCTCATGCCCTCCGCTGTTAGTGGATGTTAGAAACTGCAGCCTATTTAGGCTCACCTTATACAAGATGGTAGCTTTGTACCCTCCCAACTCTAAACTTTGTCCTTCATAAGATGCAGAGAATGTGACAGCATACAGTACTGAGGATGTGGATTCAACAAGGTTTTCTGGAGACATAACAGTAGTGTCTCATCCTGTCATCATCCATAGCCTTCCTGGTAATGCCCAGTACTTTCCCCCAGCAGCCACTACACATAATTAAAGTCAGTTACTAAGAAGTCTCAGTTCTCATGCTGTCCTTGCATGAGAAATTCAGTAATGAAGGTGAGGCTAGAGTGGTGGGAACAGTGCCAACAAGGTGGAAGGGAGAGAAAGACACACACAGACAATAAAGCTGCAGAGATGTGTGCTTTATGGTCTTCCTCTTGCCTTCCCATACACCTCAGGGCCTTGCACCTGCCCTGTAGGAACCACCTTTTTCATCGAGGTGCACCATGGGGCCGTTTTGCTTTCTGATGTCCTTAAAATTGGAGGTATCCTGTGGCCCCTGTTTGCATTTTGGTGTGCCCCAGAACCCTCAGTTCATATTTTGGGTTGACCCCGAGCCCTCCACATGCCTTCTGGTGAGCCTCTGTGCCCCGTGCTTGTCCTGCAGTGGGCCACAAAGTTCTCCATTTAAATTTCTCCCCTCTCCCACTGTTTTCTGGGTGCTTTTTGGTGCTCCATAATCAGCTGGTTTCCTTTCAGTTTGCCCCAGGAGCCCTCCTTTGCCTTTCCATGCTACAGAAAGGGGGCCTACAGCCCATTCACTGCTGGACTGATGAAGTGTCCCGGGGCATGCCCCAAGCCCCAGAGCAGACTCACTCCTGGAACTTGTTATGTTTGTGACTGAATAAACGCTCACTGTCTCCTTTGCCTTCCTGGCTGCATTTGCACTCCCTTTGCACTGAGTGAGGGGTTGTGAGGGAGTCCAGGGGAGGAGGTGGCGCACTGTGGGGGTCAGGTAATGGCCCCTTTTTCCTGCTGGGCTCCAGCTGTGGGCCAAGGCTGGAGGAACTCCAGGTGTGGGCAGTGAGGCTGATGGCGACAGCCCCTCCCTGTAAAGGTGTGGCAGCTGGTGGAGAGGCTGCTGCTGCCATGCTCTGTGTGGCCGTGGAGGGGCTGATGTGAGCTGAGGGAGAAGCAGAGTGGTTGCCCAGCATTCTGGGTGGTAGGTGCACTGAGGGAAAAGGGGTGAGTGCGGCCTGGTGTTCCTTGGACTGCAGACATCCCAGGGAGCGGGGGGTGCCTCTGCTGAGCAGAAAGACTGGATAAGGGCAAGTGCTAGAGACTCACCACGGAGGGGGATACATGATCAATCGGCAGGTTGTGGGGAATGCCACAAGAAAGGTGGCAGTGCCTGCGGGGGGGTGGTGGGGTGGCAGGAGCTGCCCAGAGCCACGCTGCAGA
>NW_009636315.1:1345-2298 GCF_000690535.1 Cariama cristata | reverse complement strand
CAGGGCTTCCGGATGCGTTCGGGCAGGGGAGAGGGAGGGAGGAAATGGTGTCCCTGCAGGGTCAGAGAGCAGGAAAGGCTGCCTTTTGTGGCATGCTGGGAGGTGTAGTCCTGGTGCACAGGGCTTCTTGTTGGCCATGTTGGTTCCTGGGACATGCTGGGAGGCGTAGTCTTCTGGCACTTGGCTTCTGGGTGGCCGTGCTGATTTGCTGGTGCACGCCATGAGGTGTAGTTTTTGGAGGCTTTCCTGCTGGCCAGCTGTTTGCTCTCAGGCGTGTGTGGAATGGCGTAGTCCTTGCTGCAGCCATGATGCAAGGTGTTGTGTTGTTGCCAGTTTCATGTGGTTTTCTGTGGGCTTCCAGCTGCAGCCACTCCCGGAAAAGAGGTGCGGTGGCACCCCACTGGACGAACCTCAGTACTGCAGGTCGTGTGCCGTGCATGTGCGGTGTAGCGAGATGGTGCCCTCGCTGCTGCCGTCCGGTGAGCAAAACTCGGTACTGCAGCTCGGACACTGTGCATGTGCAGTGGTGCACTCCACCACGCTTGCCGCTGCCGCATGGCAACCAAAACTCGGTACTGCAGATCGCTAGCCATGCATGTGCGGTGATGCTTGTTGCTGCCCTCGCTGCTGCCGCGCGGAGGCCAAAATTCGTCATTGCAGTTCGGAAGCCACACACGCGTTGCGGATATCTTTGCCGTGCTCACTGCTGCTGCCTGGTGACCAAACTTTGGTACTGCAGCTCACAGGCTGTGCACGCATGGTGGTGCTCGTGGCATTGCTCACTGCTGCTGACCAGCAACTAAAAATCAGTACTGCAGCTCGGATGTGGTGCATGCGTGGTGGCGTCCCCGTGCTCCACCCTACCATCTGCTGGTAACAGTAATGCAATGCTTTAACACCTGCAAGGTGATGCCACCTAGCTCGTTGCTGCCTCCTGGTAAGAAATCACAGCA
>NW_009636315.1:0-1314 GCF_000690535.1 Cariama cristata | reverse complement strand
CCCCGCCCTCCGTTCGCTTTGTGGGCGGATGCTCAGTGTGCAAAGCATGGAACTGCAGCGTCAGTGCCACCCCTGGGCA
Source organism: Cariama cristata (assembly GCF_000690535.1). NCBI lineage: Eukaryota > Metazoa > Chordata > Aves > Cariamiformes > Cariamidae > Cariama > Cariama cristata. Next base: position 1,235 of record NW_009636315.1, on the reverse strand, counting down.
AGAACTGCCCACTGGCTGCTTGCTGTGGCAAGCTCCCAGTGTGCTGGAGGTGAGCCGGATCAGGGCAGCCCCAGGGAGTTACCTGAGAGCTGATAAGAGGGAAAGGAGGTGGACACACCATCCCAGCCCCCGCCCCCTCCCCGGCACAGATGCCAGGCACATCCCCAACTTGCTGGAGCTCCCCAGCCCCCGCTCGCCTCACACAGCTGCACGCAGCTCCAGCACCTCTCCTGAAGTCTGCTTTATAGCCCCAAGTCACCCCCAAGCCCTGTCATGATGGCAGCAAGCTGGCCCTCTGTGTCTCCAGAAGCCCCAGCAGAAGGAAGGGCTCTGGCCAGGTGCGAGCTATGGTAATAACTGTTGCTGCTTCTTCTTTCCCTCTCCCAGAGGCTGCACTCAGGATGCAGTTGTCCATTCCTCCCCTGGGGATGCCGTTGACTGCACCCACCTCAAGCTTGTGTGGGTTGTTTCTGCCTGGCCTTGCTCTCCTCATGGTGTGGAGGCAAAAAGGGACAGGTGGAGCACTTGCTGGCTGTGGACAGTTGTTGTCACGGCTGAAACTGGAGAAGCTAGACAAAGGTAAAGAAGAAGAAATCAAAGGCCATCTGGCTGGCAGCTGCCTTCTGCTGCAGGCAAGAGAGAGCCTGCTTCTCTGGGTGAGGAGGGATCCCTCTTTGTAGTCTGCAGCAGGCCAGACTGCCAACATGCACTGCAGGGTCTGTATGCATCACTGACAGCGCTGTATGGCTGCACAGTGCGTGTGTGAGCAAGGCTACGTGTTTAGGAAGCCTCATGTAAGAGCTGTAAGATGCTCACATATCCTCTTAGGTGGAGGACAGCCAAGCAATCTGAGTTACGGAGGAGAGAAGCAGAAAGAAGTGTGTGAACTGGCAAATTCTCCTGGCAGCACTGAAATGAGAGCTTCAGTGAGTCCCTGGCCCTTGCGGCCCTGTCACCCCTCTTCTGTGTCTCGAGCCCTCCCTGCTCCTCTCCCAGGCCTCTTTCTTTCCCATGCTGCTATGGTGGTGGGTTTTTTTCCCCTTCCCTGTACCTCTCCTCTTCTCTCTTTTCTTGTGTCCTACTCCCTGTCCCTCTTTTTCCCCCCCAATCCTCTGTCTCTGTCCTGCAACCTGCTGCTGTTTTTTCCTTTTCTATCTTTGTCCTGATCTGAATCCATTTCTTCCCCCCCCCGGCAATTTCTCTGGCCTGTTCCCTGGCATTCTTTTCCTCTTTGC
>NW_009636314.1:11252-17560 GCF_000690535.1 Cariama cristata | reverse complement strand
ATGAGGAGGCATTTCTTCCCAGAAAGGGACATTAGGTGTTGGCATGGGCTGCCCAGGGAGGTGGTGGAGTCCCCATCCCTGGAGGGGTTTAAGAAAAGCCTGGAGGTGGCACTGAGTGCCATGGTCTGGTTGACATGGGGGTGTTAGGGCAAGGGTTGGACTTGATGATCCCGGAGGTCTCTTCCAACCAAACCGATTCTGTGATTCTGATTCTGTGCTTCCTAGATTGATCTCCTTACACATGAGATACAGGTCACTTCTACCTGCGTTATTCCTTGGCCTTCATAGGAGTGTATCAGCAAAGCTGTCAAACTGCTGTCCGTTACAGCTGGGGTTTTATTTTTTTGGTTTTGTTTTCATTGGATGCTAGCCAATGAACTACGCAAACACTTTTTGCTTTTGGCCATTGTCAGCTGAATTTGAAAGTGTTTTGGCTACTGCCCTGATTTTTTTCCCCAGTCTTTCTACACAGAAAAATCTTGAAAATGTTATCGCTGGTGTCACCTCGTGCGGATCCGTAGGTGCTCTGCCGGGCACTACTTTTCCACCATGTCCGAGTATAGCTGGACGACTCCAGATGACCCAAGCTTTACCAGCTCTCTTACTGGTTTTCCTCCCTCCCATTTGCTCTCCTGTGGTTGCTGTAGGGCACCTCTTTGCCCCCTGGCACCTAACTTTGTTCTCTCTGTTCCTCACCGTGCTGAAGTGATCCAAGGGAACGATTACGATGACATTTGAGCTTCTCTGCAGCACTGTGTCAATATTTACACTGAGCCAATTATTAGCAAGTTAAAGCATCTGACTACACTGTAAAATCTACTTAGTTTAAGCAGTGCTTCAGGGGAAAAGAAGCAGGACATAAAGAGTGGTGCGGGGGCAATGTGTACCTTACGTGTTTGGCCTGGGCCTCAGGTTGGGCGAGGGCCGTGCCATTACTTTGTCCTGTTAGAAAGGGACAAAGGATGCTTTTCAGCTGATTCTTTCACTGCTTTTTCGTTGTTAACTGCTGCATCCCAGCTGAGAGTAATGTCTGCCTTGGCTGGTATTCTTCTCTTATTCAAAATAACCCAGGCCATTTAACACTACTGTAGGGGAGAGGGTGTCCTAACCCCGGCCCTTCACAGAAGCTTTTAAGATATCAAGCAACAGAACATCCTATCCCAGGTTTGGATTAAGGGCAAGAGTGGTTATCAGCTTTGGTTTCAGGCCCAGACTAACTGAGGGAGTGAAGACAGAGTCAAGCCATCTCTTGTCTCAGCATGCAATTATTAAAAGAACATGTCTGGAGGCAAAGAAGAAGCCTAGGAACCAGGCAGATTTAAAAGGAAACTCTCTTTTCCCTCTGTGTGCGGAGAATGAGGCAGAGAGAAAGCATCTGCTGAAACATGGTTTTAAAAGTTCTGTGTTTGTGTAGTTAATCAAAATTTGCAGCACTAGCAGGCGAGCTACTTCAGAGTAAGAAATGGAGACCCTGGGGCAGCTCTTTTTTCTGTTCCAGGGGGATGTTAGAGTACTATGAACTGCCAGCGATGGTTTAGGAGGCTGAGTGAGGATGAAAGAAGAGGAGGCTGAGGGGTGAAAAAAAGCAGCAGAGTTTTAGAAGCCACGGGGGCTTTTACACCCCTCTCTCACCGCCCTGCCCTGGAGACACTCTTCCCTCAGTTCTCCTTGGCTATGGCATCTCCATGCTCAGGTCTCACGCAGTGGTCAGTCCTCACTCCACAGCCTACATCAGCTTCCAGCAGCCACAGTTCACTCCCCTTATCTTCCTCGCGGGTGGCAATGGGACAGGCCAGCGACCTTTTCCTGGTGGTGAGAATGGATGTGGGAAAAGGAAGAAGACGGAGCACTGCGAGGAGACCAGGAAGGCCTGCCGTGATCTAGAAAGACGGTCTACATGGAGGGAAGAGATTCAGCCTAAAGCAGGTGATCTCCTCTCCTAGGCTGTAGCGGAACCGGCAGATTGCTGCCCTCGGCAGCTGTCAAAGGCTGTGTCTACATTAGCGATTTGTTTCAAAGCTATAGTGCAATTTGGAGGAAAATCCTGTCATTGTCTCCATTTACCATGTGGTGTTTCAGTTCTCAGAGTGGTTTCGGTGCATACAAACTCAATTCCTTAAGGAGGAAATGAAAACAGAAGCTCTGCTTCAGATCTGCTCCGCACACACCCTAGTGCTAATGGGGACAGTAGGTTTCAAAATAGCGTGTGAGCTGCATCGTCACCAGGTCCTCCAGCACATTCCTAACACTTCTTCTCCTCAGAATGCTTTAAACACATGTGTAGCGGAGGTGTTTGGCTCCAGGGACCAGGCTAAATATAATCCAGAATAAACCTCCAAAACACGTATCATGGAAAAATGAGGTGCCTCAGTATCAACTGTTTTGTTCTACTGATCCACTCCTAATGTGCTGAATTACTTTCTCATTAAAATGCTCCCTACTTTGCCTGTACCTGAAGCTGGCTTTGGGATATAGCAAATATAACATAAATATGTACCTAGAATGTTTCTTGTACCTGATATGGGGGGGATGTGCACCCAGTTTAATTATATATGTTAGCTTGTAAGACAGCTCTTTAATCACTATTAATGTTGCTCATCTTAACTTGAGTGGAGGAGATACAGAAAAACCTGCCAGCACTCACAGTAGTAGATGTGCTGGTACCATAGCCGAGGATACAGGGAGAGCTGTGGAACTGTACCCCAGGATGGATAAAGGGACATGGGCTGAAAACTGCACGCAGTAAGATGCCTACTCACCAAGGGGAAAAAAAAAAAAAGACAGGCATAGCTGGGTGAGTAACCGTGACAATATCAGTCTCTCCTAAACGGAAGCTACTACGTGCCTGCTACAACGCTAGAGGAAGCCAAACAATGTTTAAGCCGGTATGATGAATAGATGTAACAGTCAATACTTACTAATATAATTATAAAATGATATAAATTCTTAGCGGTTGTATTGTCTTTTTTTTTCCCCACTTTTCCTATGATTTCCATCTATTTGTGAGCTGCTTTATTTGCACAGCTCAGTGACAGCAGTGATCTCAGCTTCTGCAAGTACTCTGTGCTGCTATTGTCCCTTACAGTCAAGATTTAGTTATAGCTGCTCCCAGGAGCCATAACGTGCCCCCATCCCTCCCATAGCCTACAGTGAACTGAAAGCATGTTCCAACAAAATGTTATGAAAGGGCACGCGAGATTCCAAAGACATTTTTTCATATGGAAAATTCTCGTTCTTTAGGAAGCTGTAATTTGTACAGTTTAGTCTTTTTTTCTTACCATGTCAGATAAACCTAGACATTCTGCTCTCAGATGATAGCACGTTTGGAGATCTGAGAGAAACAGGGAGCTGCAGGAACATATTGCGGAAGCCTAAAGCACTTAGCAACAGAGAGAGTGTGGGATGCAGCGACAGAAGCCGGAATGTGGAAACAAGTGACATCGAGGCGGCTGTTTGGGAAAGAGGAGCTTTTACTTTGTTTATAATTTCAGTAATTCTAAAGAACTTGGCAGTGTGGGAGGTCACTGCGGTCTCTGACTCTGCATATATTCTTCTCTGTGTGACTGTTTTTCAAACTCCTACGATAATTATTACCCAAGAGTGCTGGATGTATTAATTTCCTCTTGTATTTCCTGTTTCTCTCAAAAAACAGAGAAGTAAAATTAAGATATTTGTTTTGCTTCAATTTATCCCATTAAAACATACCCATGTGACATGCATTGCAAAGAGATGCATATCAGGAGATAGCTTGATCGCAGAGCTTGATTCTCCACGTACTAATATAACTCTCCTTCTGCACATAGTAAAGCAGCATTCTTATTTTGTAATGGGTCCAGTCTTTAAACTCATAACGTGTTCTGGAGTGATAAAAGCATTTGCCGTGATGATTTTTAGTGCTGTGCAGTAGAACATCCTGATAGCGTGCGCTAATGATGGATGTCAAATAACCGCTACACAAAAGATGGCTGAGGTGCTGACCAGGATAAATAGAGTTGAGATAAAGAAAAACCATCTCTGACATCAGAGTTTTAGAAGGGGGTTCCGAAATCAGTGTGTTTCTAAGCTCTGCAGGTCCCACTGAGGTAGAAATGATCTGGAGAACTGGAATTTTACTCACCAATTGTTGTAAACTGTTAACTGTTTTACTGAAGGCACATGCATCTGCTAATGCAAAAATCTCCTTTCCTCTGGACGGTTATTGTGCACTTCACATGGAGGGGCTGCACAGCAATAAGGCTGAAACAAAGGCCATAGGCTATACAGGATGCTTAAAGAATTTGGAAACCATATCATAAATGTTACATTTTGCATTTAATGAGGGTTGAACTAGCCATTAGCTTGTATTTTCTTTTTCCTCTCTGTAAATCTCTCTTGTGGTTTGCATTATTCAGTAATCTAATTGTGTCCACTTTTCGGTATTCTCTATTGAAAATAATAGTCAAAGAAAATGATAGAGATGTACTAAATTATGCTAATAATAGAGGTGCTACTGCAATGCATAGAACAGAAAAAAAGATGAATAAATTCATATGTAATAGTGATGCCTGAGAGACTATTAGTATTGAAATCTAACAAATTTATCTACTCGCTGAGTAGTGCAGTGTAGAATAGCTTCAGGCTACTGTTGATATCCTTTAACTCCACATGTGACCTGTCATGGGGTAACCAGCCTTTTAGAGGGAATTAGATTCAGCCTAACCAGTGATCAACTGTTTACTTCCAAAATGCTGCGGTAATTTCAGTTATTAAAATTCAGTAATCACCTTATGCTAAATGGCAAAATTAAAAAAGAGGAAAAAAAGTAAAATAAAATGAAATTAAATTTTAAAAGGACACAAAATGAAGTCACCGGACCAAAGCTGGGTAACGAATGTATTGCCAAGAAAATTCCTAAAGTACAGAGACATGCCTAGACTGTCAGAGTCTGTAGTGTAGATGAGGCATGATCAAACCGTTCAGGCTACAGCAGGGTGAACCTGAGGAGTCATCCCATGACACTTAGGAACAGCAATCTCTTCATGCCTGCCCAGACACACTGGGATCTCTTACAGCTCACTAATGAAGAGGCGATCATCTTGGCCTGAACCTCCCTAGCTCCCTTTGCTTAGGAACAACCCTAAAGAAACACTCCACCATTTGTACCCTCAGGGCAAAACCCTTCTCCTTGAGGAAGTTTCCCACAGGTCCCTGTCTGCAAACTTCTCAGGGACTAAGCGCCAGACTGTCTCTCTACATTTTAATGTCTCTCTTCCATATTAATAGCTACAGAGCCCCAGAGAGGAAGCATCACCTGTTGAAGAGGTTTAAAGACCTGAAATTCCAGCACCATTGCTAAAACATATGCCTTGACCTACTCCCACTTCATGGTTTCCCTTTCTTCTTCTATTGCTCTCAGCTACTGCCTTTCTCTTCTCCTAAGGACGACCATTATCTCATTAGCTCAGATCTCGGCTGTACCCGGCGTACATAATTGCCACTCTCAACTCCGAATTCTCTGACTCAGAAAATGGAAGTCAGAGGCTTAAGGGAGCTCCGCGCGCTCTGTGGAGATCTGCCCGACCCCCTCACCTTCCCATTCTGCACTCCCACTCTCTGCCTTCCACTCCAACTCCTTCTCCAAAAAACATCTTAGATAATGGAAATTGTAGGAGCAGTAACATTAACCCATACCTTTGCCTCTGCTGAAAGTCTTCATTTTTATTTTTAATCAGGACAAAAGCTTTTCCAAAGACAAAACCAGAAACACTTCAGGATGCTACTGATACCATATTCTTCACGATAACAAATCAAGGCCTTTTTCCCTAGAAGATGAGCCTGGACCCCCCTGTTTACTGTGTGAAGGCAGCTGGCATGACTATCACGCAGGGAGCTGGAGGCAGGTGTTAGGCAGTGTTGCTGTTATCGAAGGGAAGTTTGTCCAATTTTAGATCTGAGAAACTGAGGCCTAGGGTCTGCCACAGCTAACTTAATCTTGTTCCTTGCCCAAAACCCCAAACTGCAACAAGCATATATATGAAAGTCAAAGTATCTCTTTTGGGAAGAATTCTGAAGAAGGTATTATTTTTTCTCTTTCATGTATTTCCCTCTTCTGTCCAGAATGTCTCTCACTATTCCTCTGATCAGCCTCTGGGGCCATACTTCCCTCAGTGTTCAAGGCATCGTGTCTTTTCTTGAAAGGGCAGAGTCTCCGCCTGAGACCCTACTCTTAAACATCATAGGCACTGAGGATGCTGCAGCCCATTTTCCCTCTCTCCTCTCCTCTCCTCTCCTCTCCTCTCCTCTCCTCTCCTCTCCTCTCCTCTCCTCTC